>NC_052172.1:11159225-11180747 GCF_902713615.1 Scyliorhinus canicula
AGTTGACTGCGTTGTGGGTATGAGTGGAATTTCACCCCCCCCCCCCCCTCCCTCCCCCCCTCCCCCCCCTCCCTCCCCCCCTCCCTCCCCTCCCCCCCCCCCTCCCCCCCCCCTCCCCCCCCCCTCCCCCCCCCCCCTCCCTCCCCCCTCCCCCCCCCCCTCCCCCCCCCTCCCTCCCCCCTCCCCCCCCTCCCCCCCCCTCCCCTCCACTTCGCGCTGGAATTCTCGAGTTTTTTATTCCTCCGTCACATTTATTTGAAGCTATTGGTAAGTAAAGTCGCTATAGTCCCAGATGACCAGAGGCTGCTTTCCCCTTTTGAGGGGGGGAGGGCTGACTGGTGGTGATTTAACCCAAGGGTCACCTCAGGCGAGGCTGAGAAGGCGGGGCCTTCATGAATAACCTCAGCCGGTACGGGATTTGAACCCGCGCTGTTGGCCTCGCTCTGGGTCACGAACCAGCCGTCCAGCCCACTGAGCTAAACCGGGCCCCAGTGGTTTGATGTAACTCAGTGCTTTGATGTAACTCAGTGCTATTGGCTGAGTTTTATCAGGTTTTGCGTTTGTGGAAGGAACACGTTTTGGATTTTGTCTCGATGACTTCTGCTACGTGATGTTTTGCGCCCCCAGCTTTGGCTTTTCTCCTCTTTCCCTCTTGTTTTTGATGTGACAGTTGTGAAAAATGGAAAACTTTGACTGAAAATCCATTTGTAAAACAGGATCAAATTGCAGGGGTGAGGGGGGGGGGGGGGGGGGGGGGGGGGTGTAGGGGTCGGAAAAGTAAGGGAATGGCCACTAAGCTCGTTTGGAGAGCCAGTGCAGACGCGATAGGCCCAACCTCTGCTGGAATAATTTGGGGATTCTGGGATGGCAACAATGCAGGATGTCCATGCTACACAGGGGTACGCCGGTACCTCAGAAAGGCAGGTTATCACGGCTCCACAGAAGAGCCGCACATTTACCCTGGCGACCATCCTCCTCACCGTCGGGACATTTGGCCGCATGTAGGTCAGACGTTGCGCACTCACCAGCCTCTTCCAGACCATTCTGGTGACACTCCCAGGTGGAGCCAGGCACCGTACTCCATAGATACCCACTCATCTCAGTAGTGTCTGGAAAGTGGCATTATGGGATGGACCTCCTGCTGTCTCTGGGCCTCATTTTTGTTTTGAAGTTGGGCTGTTAACCTTTGAGGGCGGCCAATTGCCCCTTTAAGAGCCACTCTTCAATAGCGCCATTTAAGAGGCATCTTGATGAATATATAAATGGGAACAGAGGGACCCCGGAAGTGCAGAAGGTTTTAGTTTAGGCCAACATCATGCTCGCCGCAGGCTTGGAGGGCCGAAGGGCCTCCGCCTGTGCTGTACTGTTCTTTGTTCTATTCCCAGCATGCCACGCACATTGTGCCAATCACTGATTTCAAAGAAATAACCTCACAATTCGGTTCAGGAGCAACTCACTCAGCAATCAGTCCATAGAGCAGGTGTCCTGCCACCTCTGATGTGATTAATTTTTCCAATTTTGGGCTGAAAATTCGCCGTAATTGTGCACACGTTAGCCACAGTGGCACCAAAGCCCTGAATCCCGAAGCAATTTTTGTCACCCAGGTTTCTGAATCACAACTCACGGGCTTCACAAATTTGAGGAAAAAGTCTAAACCTACTAGATCTTTTGGAGGAATCAGGACACCCTTTTGGGATAGGTTAGGTATTCCTTCTGGAGCAGTCACGTACCGTTTGGAATAAAGAGTAAACATGAAGGTGCGTAAGGACTGTGGAACTGTCAACCGTCAAGTCGTTTAAATCCCCTGAACTATAAATGTTTGAAAAGAAAGGGGTCTCTAGTTAAAAAAGGTGCTTGCAATTTCACTAACTGTTGGTTGACATAACCCTGAGGGTTATCATTACAGGATTAGTACTGCATGACCTACCATCACAGTGTAGAACTTGTTAAGTTCACAGTTTGATTGACAGTTACAAAGTGACGAGCTGTCTTTGATTTGGGGCTAGGACCACAAATATTTGTTTTTAATAAGGGCTTAAGTTCTTGAAGAGATTTAAACGTATTGAATTGGCCTTTATTAATGAGAGTGTTTTCTTTGTATTATAGTTAGGTCTGTAATGGATACTTAAACCTTTATTTCATCTCATGGCTCCTGTGGCCTGCCCATGGTGGGTACTGGGTGAGATGGCATGCAGGGTGTAAGGGCAAAGGCTGGTGAGTGAGGAGGCAATGGAGGTTGGCACTATGTTGGTACAGGGGTAAAAGAAAAGGGCCAAGGGGTGAGTGGGGTTCATGGGTTGGTACTAAGTTGGCATGGGGCTACAAAGTGCCATGGGGTGGGTAGAGGGGCATAGGTTGGCATTGAGGATATGCAACATGAGGGGTTGGTAGGGCATGAAGTGGCATTGATGTGGCATGGGGAATGTGTGGTGAGTGAGGGGAGTGAAAACTTGATCCTTTCTCTCGAGTCCACACAAAACTCTTCAGAACCTTGATGCCGCGCACTCATTCCTCTTTTATCTATTGGTACAATTTGGCCTCACACTGTCCCTGATCTCAAATACATCTTGTTGTTCCCTCCAAGCCACTTCCATACTAAACAGCGAATAAATAGCTTGGTAGCCTTAAAAACCCAACGCACAATTTCAGTGAAGTTCCTCTCTCACATTGCTGAACGGACTACATCAGTTAACTCATCACTCTCTCACCTCCTGCCTCCCGGACCTCCCTCTCTTTTGTCAGTACTCTCGTCATTTCTCCTCTCAACCTTCTCCCTTGGTTTGAGTATCCATGTACATAGTTCCAATACGTACCCGCCAATCCACCCCCCCCCCCCACCCCCCCCCCCTGTTTTCTAAGACCATTAAACACAGGACACCCTTACGTCTTTCTTAACTCATTCCTTCCAATGTCTCAAATTGTAGAACTCTTAATGTTCTTCAGCAATCCCTTCCTTCTGCAATTTACAGAATTGTAAACACAACATCACTGTCTTTTTTTAAATAAATTTAGATTACCCAATTATTTTTTCCAATTAAGGGGTAATTTAGCGTGGCCAATCCACCTACTCTGCACATTTTTGGGTTGTGGGGGCGAAACCCACGCAGACACGGGGAGAATGTGCAAACTCCACACGGACAGTAACCCAGAGCCGGGATCGAACTTGGGACCTCAGCGCCGTGAGGCAGCTGTGCTAACCACTAGGCCACCGTGCTGCCCTACAATGTCACTGTCTTGGCACTAACTGATCTATCTTACCTCCTCATCTGCTATGTGCAAGCTTGGCTGTGCTGGGCAACATCGTAAGAAAGCCCAGACCATTGGGCTCAAACAGGCCACGTTGGTTTTTACACACCGATTGAACGCTCTCCCATCCGTCCTGGACAGGATAGGGTGCTCTCGGGTGGGTAGGTTGGAGAGGGGAAGATTTCGGCAATATACCAGGTGATGCAGGAGGAAGAGGAGGCCTCGGTGGAGGAGCTGAAAGGTAAATGGGAGAAGGAGCTCGGGGAGGTGATCGAGCAGGGGACTTGGGCAGATGCCCTAGGGAGAGTCAACTCTTCCTCTTCATGTGCGAGGCTCAGCCTCATACAGTTTAAGGTGTTGCACAGGGCACACATGACCGGGACAAGGATGAGCTGTTTTTTTGGGGGCGAGGACAGGTGTGTTAGGTGCTCGGGGAGCCCAGCAAACCACACCCATATGTTCTGCGCATGCCCAGCGCTGGAGAAATTTTGGAAGGGCGTAGCGAGGAAGGTGTCGAGGGTGGTAGGATCCAGGGTCAAACCGGCTGGGGGTTCGCAATATTTGGGGTTGCAGAGGAGCCGGGAATGCAGGAAGCGAAAGAGGTCGGTATTCTGGCCTTTGCGTCCCTGGTAGCCCGGTGGAGGATTCTTCTTCAGTGGAGGGATGCGAGGCCCCCAAACGTTGAGGCCTGGATCAATGACATGGCGGGGCTTATCAAATTGGAAAGGGTGAAATTGCTTTGAGGGGGTCGGTACAGGGGATTTTCAAGCGGTGGCAACCGTTCCTAGACTTCCTGGCAGAACGGCAGACAACGATCAGTGGCAGCAACAACCGGGGGGGGGGGGGTATCTATGATACACAGTGTTACAATTCAGGCTTTCTTCTGGCACCCTTTCAATTAGCTTGCTACAAAATGGTGGTTACCGAAGGCAGATCACTGAACACACTGCACGTACAAGGCATGAATTTCAGGCTAAGGAAACCAAGTACAATTTATTGACAGGCATAAATTTGAACAGAAGATAACTTGGGAGCTTTCTTAGATAAAAAAAAAGTTTTCAATTTTTAGAAGTCTTGACAACTGGCTCTAAAGACAGCAATTAAAATTCCACCTGATCACACTGACTCAGTAACTGGTTTAGTCATTAATAACACACAGGTCCCCCACTGTTGTAAGTGGACACAGTGTCGCGTCACACCTTCGGACAAAGCACTTTTTCCCTCTCCATCTGCAAGTTCTTTTCTCAACCGGCATTCAACAAGTTTATTTTCCAGGCATATGGAAGGTGAATTGCTTCTGTTCCCCCTCAATTGTTTTCATAGATTTCATAGAATTTACAGTGCAGAAGAAGGAGGCCATTTGGCCCATCGAGTCTGCACCGACTCTTGGAAAGAGCATCTCTTACCCAATGAAATGAAATGAAAATCGCTTATTGTCACGAGTAGGCTTCAATGAAGTTACTGTGAAAAGCCCCTAGTCGCCACATTCCGGCGCCTGTCCGGGGAGGCTGGTACGGGAATCGAACCGTGCTGCTGGCCTGCTTGGTCTGCTTTAAAAGCCAGCGATTTAGCTGACTGAGCTAAACCAGCCTGACCGCACACCTCCACCCTATCCCCATAACCCAGTAACCCCACCCAACGCTAAGGGCAATTTTGGACACTAAGGCCAATTTAGCACGGCCAATCCACCCAACCTGCACATCTTTGGACTGTGGGAGGAAACCGGAGCACCCGGAGGAAACCCACGCACACACGGGGAGAACGTGCAGACTCCGCACAGACAGTTGCCCAGCCGGGAATCGAACCTGGGACCCTGGCGCTGTGAAGCAATCGTGCTAACCACTAAGCTACCGAGCTGCCCTTTCGGTAAAGATTAATCTTTGAACATTCCAGTAACAAGCGCTAACAACTAAAGTCTGAAAGATTACAGCCGGGATTCTCCCCCGTCGGGATTCTCCGTTTTGCCGGCTCCCGAGGGTTTTCCGACGGCGTGGGGCTGCCCCACAATGGGAAACCCCATTGACCAGCCGGCGTAAGGGAGAATCCCGCCTGCCGGTCGGGGGAGAGATGTGGCCCGGCGGGGCGGAGAATCTCGGCCCACAACGCCCGATATCTTTCTGATGTGACACAAAATAAAAAATTTTTAATAAAATGTTTTTTTTCTACAAAATATTTTATTGAAGCATTTGTAATTTTCACAGTTTAACACTTCAACATTCCTTCAACACCCACGCGGGCCGACACACGCAAAGAAACCTGAAAACAACGTCCCCTACTACCCCCACCCTATTTCCTAATTACCCGTGTACGAAGTTCCCTGTCCTTGTCTTACACTCTCATTTTCCTCCCCCCCCTTTCCTCACCCGCCCCCCCCCCCCCCCCCCCCCCCTTACAATCTTCCTTAAAAAAGTGGATGAACGGCTGCCACCTCCGAGCAAATCCCTGAATGGACCCTCTCAAGGCGAACTTAATCTTTTCCAGCCTGAGCAACCCTCCCATGTCACTGACCCACACCCCCGACCTTGGAGGGTCCGAGTCCCTCCATCCCAGCAAAATCCGTCTCCGGGCCACCAGGGAAGAGAAGGCCAGAATATCGGCCACCCCCCCCCCCCCCTCCCCTGGCCCCCTGATCTTCCAATACCCCAAATATTGCCAATTCCGGACTCGAGGGTTACCCTCCCTTCCAGGACCTCGGACATGACGTCCGCAAGTCCCTGCCAGAATCCCCTCAACTTCGGGCACGACTGGAACACATGTACATGGTTCGCCGGGCTTCCCTCACATAAAAATAAAATGTTAACAGGGCTAAGCGCGACTAGGAAAGGCGAAAGGTTGTTCAGGCCCCACCAGGCATATGTGAACACCAACACTCACAAACACATTTTGGACTGGTTAAATTTTCAAACAAAGTGATTGTGCGGGAATAATTTGTTCTTTCTTATTTATTCTTTGGCGTCGCTGGCTAGGCCAGCATTTATTGCCCATCCCTAATTGCCCTTGAGAAGGTGATAAGACCATAAGACATAGGAGCAGAATTAGGCCATTCGGCCCATTGAGTCTTTCCCACCATTCAATCAAGGTTGATATGATTCTCACCCCATTCTCCTGCCTTTTCCCCATAACCCCTGATCCCCCTTATTCATCAAGGACCTATCTACTGTGTCTGAGGCCGAAGATTGGGACCATACAACCGTAGAATTTACAGTGCAGAAGGAGGCCATTCGGCCCATTAAGTCTGCACCGGCCCTTGGAAAAAGAGCACCCCACTTAAGCCCCACACCTGCGCCCTATCCCCGTAACCCAGTTATTTCTTTGGACAGTAAGGGCAATTTCAGCACGGCCAATCCACCGAACCTGCACATGTTTGGACAGTGGGAGGAAACCGGAGCACCCGGAGGAAACCCACGCAGACACGGGGAGAACGTGCCGACTCTGCACAGACAGTGACCCCAGCCGGGAAGCGAACCTCGGACCCTGGAGCTGTGAAGCAACTGTGCTAACCGCTGTGCAACCGTGCCGTCCATAATTTGAGATGAGATACTGGTCAACATCACAAAAACAGAATATTCCAGCTTGCCCTGTGCAAATTGACTTCTGTTTTTCCTACATTACAAGAGGGACTACACGTCAAAAGTACTGCATTCACGGTAAAGTGCTTCGGGGTGCTCTGTGGCCATGAAGGGTGCAACATAAATGCAAGTCTTTGTTTAATTTTTGAGTGTTATGGGTTGCGGCAGAACAGACCACAGCTCCCATTACACGTAGCGCTGTATTCAAGCACCATCAGGTCTGCTCGCTAGATTTAACTTCCGAAAATAAAAAAATTGGATAAGGTCCCTACAGAATCCAGAGTAATTACTGGATAAGGTTGCTTTCCCCCAAAACAATTCCAAAGGCATCCCAGCCTTGAAGAATATCTCACAAGATGTATGAGACCTTTAACATCTGCCGTTTAATTTGGGTCATTTATAATTCTCACTCCGAGAGGCGATAAAATAGTTTAATGGTAATGGGCTGTGTGCACTGGGTTGTGCAATGAAGGCCGGGCTCCTGTACTGAAAGTCTTAACCTATTGATCACCTTCCCCCAATTCGCCAAAGCGTGTTCAATTCCACAGTCCACTGCTGCTTCACTCGGAGCAAGGAAAGAGTGAGTGGGCCATTGCTCCACACCTTGATTCAGGATTTCACTCTGTAAGGGGCCACGTAGAATCTGACTGATGACCATAAAGATTGGAAGGTTAGGGCAACAAATAGCGGCCTGTCCAACGATGACTGCATCGTCATGGAAGAACTTTTCTTAAATTAAAAAAAAAGCACATCAAGGGCAAGAACCTCCTTCACAATTCCGACACGCAACAAAGGGCAGCACGGTAGCTTCACAGCTCCAGGGTCCCAAGTTCGATTCCCCGCTGGGTCACCGTCTGTGCGGAGTCTGCACGTTCTCCCCGTGTCTGTGTGAGTTTCCTCCGGGTGCTCCGGTTTCCTCCCACTGTCCAAAGACGTGCAGGCTAGGTGGTTTGGCCACGATAAATTGCCCTTAGTGTCCAAAAAAGGGGTTATTGGGTTACGGGGATAGGGTGGAAGTGAGGGCTCAAGTGGGTCGGTGCAGACTCGATGGGCCGAATGGCTTCCTGCTGCACTGTATGTTCTATAGCCTTTTTTAAAAATTCACCCATAGGCATCGCTGGGCTGGGCCAGTGTTTGTTTCCCATCCCTAATTATCTCAGAACGGAGGGGCTTGCTAGGCCATTTCAGAGGGCACCTAACACCATCGAGCCCCCCCCCCCCAACCCCGTGCTCGGTGGGCACCGCAGGATCTGGGGTGCTTCACTGATCCTTTTGATCACTTTCTGGGTTGATGCTTTAAGTTTAATTTTTTTCTCTTTGTTTCTGATTAGGGCAGTGCCCCTTTAAGGCGCTGCCCCTTTAAGTCGCTGCCCCTTTTAATTTTCCCTCAGTTTTGTTTGATTTTGTTTCATTGGTTGAACTCAAAATAGTTCAGCGGGCCTTTTAAGACCCAGCCACATCGCTGTGGGCCTGGAGTCACGTGTAGGCCAGACCAAGTAAGGGCGGCAGATTTCCTCCCCCGAAAAGAACATTAATGAACCAGTTGGGATTGTTACAGCAGTCGACAAGGGTTTCATGCTTCTTGTAAGATTCTTAATTCCAGATTTTTGCTGAATTCAAATATCACCATCTGCTGGGATGGGTTTCGAACCCGGGTCCCGATAGCAAGGGTCTGTGGATTACTAGCCCAGTGACAGTACCGCTCCACCACCTGATGGACAAGGCAGGCTGCGACAATGGCCGCCTTACTATCTGACCAGGTTCTCTCTCCTGGCACACACCACTGCCCACTCCTTCCTCACTAGGGTTGCCAACCCCCCAGGATTGGCCTGGAGTCCCCAGGAATCGAAGATCAACCTCCAGGACACCGCAGTGTACGCCATCCGAGAGAAACAGCGTCCTAACGTTAAAAATGATTGCTTTTTAATCATCATCTTTCCTCCTCACCGAAAGTGAAAATGGAAAAAAAAAACGGGCATTTGGCTGACAACCACACATCGTCCAATTGGATAATGAGTTCTTTTTAACTTTCCAAATGGCAGAGGAAGGCCGTATGTCACAGGGTGGGATGTGTTGGCCGATTAATGGCTGGAGAGTGGGGGCAAGTTATGTCATGAAATCTCCAGAAGTACATTTAAGCACAGTTGGCAACTGTTACCTGCCCAGTACATGGAAATGATGGTGAGGGGGCCCAGTCCAGGGACCCAGGCCGCTACCCCAGATAATCTCAGTGCTAACAACCTTGGGTTGTCCCAGTTGATAGACTGGGTCTTGTAGCAGCCTTCACTCTTTCTACTTTGACCATTTGTTTCCTTGTCGAGTCCCGTCTCTCCCTGGCCAGGGGGCTTCAGCCCCTTTAAGTGATTGTACCCAGCCCCGCTACCCCCCCCCCCCCCCCACCCCCTTCCCATCACCTGCCCCCGCGCCAACTCCTTGCAGTCAGGCAATTATGGGGGTGCCATTTTGTCAGCAGCAATCACACCAGGTTCAGGGGTTAAAAGGTGGCTTAGGAAATGGAGTCAGGTTGCGATGAAGTAGCAGGGTTATGCAGAATCCCCCCACCTCACCAGAGCACTACCCACAGAGGGGACAATCCCGGTCTACGTGCCCACTGGACAGGCCCGGCAGTCCCAGATTTGGCCTTTGACCTGTGCCGAGTTGGATCTTGCCAGCTCAGGTTGTAGTCAAGGGGTGCCACAGAGTCCGCTGAGCCAGGAAGTGAACAAAACATTGTCCTGGTTCCTACCAATAAGCACGATGCAGGCATTCATGATGGACATGGACATGCCAAGGAAGGTCAGGAATGGACCTAGGTGAAATCTGACTAACTTTGAACCGAGTGACTATCTAGGGACACATGTAAAAATTAATAAGTTTAGGGGCTCATGCCATCAGTGGAAGTGCAGCTCAATGTTGTAAGGCTCCTTCTTGTTGATTCCCTTATTTCCTCTTTCTTTATTTTTTGCCGTTATCACGTTTGATCCATGGATGCTTAATGGACATGAGTCAAGCAACAGAGAGGAGGAGGAATTCAAGAAGTTGCAACATAGCATATGGCGCTGCTAGCTTTGGACGGCAAGACTCAGACTTTCTGGCATCCAAGAGAATGGGGTGGGACTCGGATCTATTGATTGGCTGGCGGCCAATGAATTGGCCAAAAGGCTTATTCTGCCCGGCAACAGGCGGTGATTGGATCTTGCCTGAGCGGAATTATTTTCAGAGACCGAGGGAGCTCAGTTTGAATCCTGGACACTCGTGGGAAGGACCTGCTCTTCTTCTCTCTCTCTCTCTCTCTCTCTCAGTCCAGAAAGACTGTGAGTTGCTGTATTTCTGAATCTACAGAGACCTGAATGATTCTACAGTGAAAACCATTACAGGCTGCAAACAAACCTGGATCTGAAAGCTCACTTTGAAGGAAGGTCTCCTTTATTTTCACCCCTCTCCTCCCTTCTGTATTTGTCTGTCTTGTGTGTGTGTGTGAGTATATAAAGGGTGGGAGGCAACTTAAAGTGGGGGGATTAGGAATTAGATCATCATTAACCAGTTGCATTTGCGGCATATTTCATTATAGCTCATTTATAAATAAAAATTAATTGTGTTTAAATTTGCAAACTTTGTGACTGTAATTACTGGACAGCCAAGGGCCGAACACTTTGAGTATTTAAGAATGATTGGTTAATTAAATTGTGTTGGGACTCCGGGTCAAGTGGGGCTTTAATTGGCCGCGCACTAGCCCAGGACATCATGACAATGTTTTCAAATGAGATGTTGAACTGAGGTACGATCTGACCACTCGTGGATGCAAAGGATCCCATGGCATTATTTGCTATATAGATGCAAGTCTTTGGTCTCGAAACGTTAACTGTGCTTTTCTCAGGGCGGAACGGTGGCGCAGTGGTTAGCACTGCTGTGCCTCAATGGGCGGCACGGTGGCGCAGTGGTTAGCACTGCTGTGCCTCAATGGGCGGCACGGTGGCGCAGTGGTTAGCACTGCTGTGCCTCAATGGGCGGCACGGTGGCGCAGTGGTTAGCACTGCTGTCTCACGGCGCCGAGGACCCGGGTTCTATCCCGGCCCCGGGTCACTGTTCGTGTGGAGTTTGCACGTTCTCCCCGTGTCATTCACCCCCACAACTCAAAAAGACGAGCCGGGTAGGTGGATTGGCCACGCTAAAGTGCCCCTTAATTGGGAAAGAAAAAACCTGCTTTTCTCTCCAGCGATGCTGTCAAACCTGCCAACTTTATCCAGCATTTTCTATTTTCATTTCCGCTTCCCAGCATTTTATCTTTATCATCTTCCTTATGAAATGAAATGAAAATCGCTTATTGTCGCAAGTCGGCTTCAAACGAAGTTACTATGAAAAGCCCCTAGTCACCACATTCCGGCACCTGTTCGGGGAGGCTGGTACGGGAATTGAATCCGTGCTGCCGGCCTGCCTTGGTCTGCTTTAAAAGCCAGCGATTTAGCCCTCAGTGGGAGAGGTTTCACGTCCGCCCGTTTCATTCTACCTCCATCCGGATGGGCCTTCCCGAGTCTTCAATGCGCTTGGGATGGAGCCAAGTTTCCCATTTGGTTGGGGGGGGGGGGGGGGAGACAGAAGATGAATGTTCCGACTTCGAAGTTGCTCCTCAAAATAGTAGAATTCACAACATCACAGGCAGTCACTCAGATTTATCAAGCACAAGATAATATAATTATTGTCAGCAATAATTAGACGTCCGTGTAACAATGGCACTTTTTTCCACAAATACACTTCAACAGCTAACCTTCAGTTGATTCCGGTGTCATTGAGTTCTGAAGCCTCTTTCTTTTCATTATTTCATGGACATCGATGATAAGATCAGTATTTTTTTTGTCCATTTCTAATTGCCCTCAGGGAACAACTATTTATATCATTGTCCCCCCCCCCCCCCCCCCCCCCGTTCCTGTTACATTTTAGTATTTTGCATATTTGTTTTCTAGAATGGCCATTCGGTCCACTGTGCCCATGCTAGCCCAGCAGCAAGTGAAACTCACCCAGCCCCACGCCTTTCTCCGACAGCCCTGCGAATTTGCCCTCCTCAGATAATTATCCAAATCTGTTTTGGAAAGCCTCAACTGAACGTGCGGAGCGGTGTTGTGACCGGACAAGGGAGATGTTCTGGGGGTCGGAGTTCGAATCCCCCTGTGGCAGATGGTGAAATGTGATTTTCAATAAAAATCTGGAATTAAGAGTCTAATGATGACCATGAAACTGTTGTCAATTGTCGGGAAAGCTCTTATAGTTCACTAATGTCATTCAGGGAAGGGAATCTACCATTCCTACCCGGCCTGGCCTACATGTGGTCCCAGATCTACCTCATAGGACCATCAAGTCTGCTCTGCCACTCAATCATGGCCGAGATGTTTCTCATTCTCCTGCCTTCTCCCCATAACCAGTGATCCCCTTATTCATCAAGAAACTATCTATCTGTATTTTAAAAACACTCAGTGATTTGGCCTCCACAGTCTTCTGCGGCAAAGAGTTCCACAGATTCATCACCCTCCGGCTGAAGAAATTCCTCCTCGTCTCAGTTTTAAAGGATCGTCCCTTCAGTTCGAGATTGTGGCCTCGGGTTCTAGTTTTTCCTACCGGTGGAAACACCCTCTCCATGCCCACTCTACCCAGGCCTCACAGTAACCTGTAAGTTTCAATAAGGTTCCCCACCTCACCCTTCCAAACTCCAATGAGTACAGACCCAGAGTCCTCAACCACTCCTCATATGCAAGTCTTTTGTTCCAGGGATCATTCTCACGAACCTCCTTGTGGTGATATGCATCACTGTAAATACACAAGGGGTTAATGTAAATACACTACAACTAAGTAACCACTAGAGGGAGCACCAGAGACATCATGACATGCAGACATACAGCTAATGAACACATAGAATAGGACACGACCAATGGGCAGTCAAGACACCCAGAGGTGACACTACCACAATACACAACCCATATATAAGGACAGGGCACACATGCTCTGTTTCTTTCCACGGACGATACTTAAGAGAGTAGGACAGGGGCAGATCAGAAGCATCACACCCACCACGTGGCTTAGAGCAGACTGGTTAGTTAGCCTGAGTTACTATAGCAAGATTAGCAGGAGAGTCGAACTCATAGAGAACTGTGCTAATGGTTCAATAAATCACATTGAACTTACTTCAAAGTCTGGAGTATCTTTTGGTCAAAGCTGCATCGAGTTGCAGCCTGTGTTATCCCAGAGTACATAACACAACACTCCTCAAAGTGGTTGACTTGTAACTGAAATGGCCTGACTCAGTTCGAGGGCAATGATGGGTGTGTAACAAATGCTGACCCAGCCAGCGACACCCATGAAAGAATGTTTTTAAAACTCACTGGCAGCGCATTCTAGATCCGAACCTCGCAGAGCAACAAGAGGTTTTTCCAATCACCTTGGACCCGCACCCTCTGGTTCTCGATTCACAAGGGGGCACAGTTGCCACCCACCCCCAGCTGCTCTGTCCAGAGCCCCCCCCCCCCCCCACCATGACTCTGAACACCTTTACCAGATTTGCTCTCAATCCTTCCCCAAGGGAGACAGTCCCAGCTTCTCCGGGGCTGAAGATCCGATATCAAGGGCCTCGGTTCAGCTCGTGAATTCAGGGACAAATGCTTTACAAGGCGCCGTTCCGTCTACACAGACACTCACATCCCGAGGGTCTTGTTATAGTTTCTGTCTGTACCAAAGGGACCCTCAGCCTGCCGGTGAACTCTGTTCCAATTGGCGTCATGTCACAATCAATCACCGATACTCAGTGAGCTCCGTTGGCTAGAAGGCTGGTGCATAATGCGGAGTGACGCCAACAGCGCGTTTTCAATTCCCGTGCTAGGGACGGCACGGTGGTTACCGCTGCTATCTCGCAGCTCCAAGGACCCGGGTTCAATTCCGGCCTCGGGGCCACTGTCTGTGTGGAGTTTGCACGTTCGCCCCGTATCTGCGTGGGTTTCCTCCGGGTGCTCCGGTTTCCTCCCACAGTCCAAAGATGTGGTTAGGTGGATTGGCCGCGTTAAATTGCTGCTTAAGGTCCAATGCTTAGGTGGGGTTACAAGGATAGGGTGGGGGATTGGGCCTGGGTAGGGCCTTCTTTCGGAGGGGTCGGTGCAGACTCGATGGGCCGGATGGC
Source organism: Scyliorhinus canicula (assembly GCF_902713615.1). Taxonomy (NCBI): domain Eukaryota; kingdom Metazoa; phylum Chordata; class Chondrichthyes; order Carcharhiniformes; family Scyliorhinidae; genus Scyliorhinus; species Scyliorhinus canicula. Next base: position 11,173,200 of record NC_052172.1, read on the forward strand.
CTCCTTCTGCACTGTAGGGATTCTATGATTTCTGCACCGGCTGCTATGGTTCTACATTGCTGAAGTTCTATCTGCCCCGACTACTGCAAAAGTTGGGCTTGACGATCTTGCCACACGATGCCCGATTCAGACGGACCGTGCTGTGCCAGCTGTCCCTCACGGAAAAGATTATGCAGTCACCGCTCCGTGCCTTACCGTCCTCGAGGCCCTGCGAGAAAAGGAGATGTTGGATCCTGTCGGTCGGTTCCCTGAGCAGATTGTCAAAGTCAGTTGACAGAATGCTTCAGCGCCAGAATTTTCAAACAAGCGGCAAGACGTAGCCCGGCTGATGGTGAGAAAGCCGTGCCCCGTCAGAACCTTCCTCCACTTTTGGAGTCTCCCCCCCCCCCCCCCCCCCTCCACACGTTGCCCTCGGGGTCGCTGTTGGTATAGAACAGACCGTTGTTCGCCTCCCGCAGGAATGTGCCTTTCAATGGAGAGGGACGCAGTGGTCTTGGTCGAGGTTCATCCCGAGCAGCTCCGTGACGGAGACGGACGCGCACAAGCACGCACGCACGCACACACGCAATGGACACTCTTTCTACCCAAAATTGGCTGGTCTTACAGTGCAAAGAGTCATCCAAGACCAAGTTGCCAACTGGCACATTTAAGGTCCAGTACGTATCACGTTCCTGAGGGAAACAATAAAGCTTAGGGCAGTCGCCGGAAGGCTAACGGCTACAGTTAGACATTGATGGGTAACAGTGAGCGGGCCACACGAGAGTCCCTCCTTCAACTCAGAGGGCCGCAGGATTGAAATCGGGCTGATTGATGAACCATGATCCCATGACAAAGTATGTTGAATGCACGACGAATATTTTATAAAAGAGTTGGAGAAAATGCTCAATCGTTTATATTTCATAGAATTTACAGTGCAGAAGGAGGTCATTCGGCCCATCGAGTCTGTACTGGCTCTTGGAAAGAGCACCATACCCAAGCCCCTACCTCCACCCTATCCCCATAACCCCCACCTAACACTAAGGGGCAATTTATCACGGCCAATCCACCTAACCTGCACATATTTGGACTGTGGGAGGAAACCGGAGCACCCGGAGGAAACCCACGCACACACGAGGAGAACGTGCAGACTCCACACAGACAGTGACCCAGCCGGGAATCGAACCTGGGACCCTGGCGCTGTGAAGCATTTGTGCTATCCACAATGCTACCGTGCTGCCCGATAATAATAATCACTTATTGTCACGAGTAGGCTTTAATGAAGTTACTGTGGAAAGCCCCGAGTCACCACATTCCAGCGCCTGTTCGGGGAGGCCGGTACGGGAATTGAACCCACGTTGCTGGCATTGTTCTGTATTACAAGCCAGCTGTTTAGACCTGTCATCAACTTCAAATGGTAAAAACAAAGGAAATATTACCTCTGCACACAGAGGGAGCGCACGCCCTCACTTCACCCACCCTCGCTTTACGGCAAATCACTTCAGCCATACCGGGAGGAAAAAAAAACTTCACGGGGCGCAAATCAGCGCAATGTGGCGACCCCGCGCGTGGACAATGGTCAATAAAAGTCTTGTGGGGCCGCACTCAGAACCCAGGCGGGCCACATGTGGCCCCCAGGTTACAGGCAACAGGTTTCACAACTGGTTTAAAGCATTTTAGTTCCTGCACACAGAGGGAAAATATGTAAAAACAGAAACTGGATAAAAACCCCTCAATCTGTGTGTGTGGCCTGTTACGATGTCAGACCAGAACCCAAAATTTGTTCGGATATCCGACACAGGTATACAATTTTTTTTAATTTGTAAAACTGTGACAAATGGATACTTCACTCCAGGAGTGGTGAAATTTTTTGTGTTAAAACAAGCTTTAATTTAAATGCAGAATTAACCACTTTAACATCAAGTAACTACAAATGACAATTGAACAGTTCTTAAATAAAAGGGAAAAAATTGAATCTACTATCTACACCTGCCTCTAATTCCAATTAAGCAACTCAATACAGTTCAAATCCCACTTATAAATAAAGTTAACAAAAAGGTGACTTGCTCATCTTGCTTTTAGAGAGAGACTTTTCAAGAGCAAATCCAGCACACATCTGGCAAATCTTGTGGCGAACTGCTCTTCAATTTGAAATCTTACAATAGACTACAAAACTACATTCAGACCTGGCTCCTTCCATTAACTACATCATCTGTATCCCACTAAGGTCCATGACCTGCTTAGGTAGGACCAAATACAATCCCTCAGAAATTAACTCCACTTGAGGGAACCATTCAAAATATAAACCCCGTTCTTTATCTGTCATCAAGTAAGTGGTTGGGAAGAATGATTACCTCACCTTTTACGACTCTGTAATTACATACTGCCTGTATGTATTTTAAACCAGTGTTTTTTAATAATATCCCTTCCACAAATATAAAATATGATATATAACAATTTCTACATTCTTCACAGACACATAATGCATCTTGTGAATATTAACTGTGATATATAGAGAATGTACAGAGTAACATGCAGTATTGGAAGGAACAGGTTTGGGTTTGAACTTCATTCTTTGAATAATCGTGTAATGTATAAATGTTATAAATAAAAAGTGCTGTTTGAGAAAAGGAAAAGTAGACAATTATATCCAGGAGTGGTCAGCACACTTCAGGGAGGACATGCAGGTCCTTGCAACAGTGCAGAAGGATTCACCAGAATGATTACAGGGATGAGGGATATTAGCTACAAGGCTCGGAGAAGAAGCAAGAGCGTTGTGCTTGGAGCAAAGGATTTTGATTTTTGATTTGATTTTGATAGATTTTGATTTGATTCATTGTCAGATGGACCGAGGTACAGTGAAAAGTATTTTTCTGCGGCCGAGGGAACCGTGCGTACATAGTAGACAAAAAAAATAATCAACAGAGATCATTGACAAATGATACATCGACAAACAGTGATTGGTTCCAGTGTGGAACAAGGGGCCAAACAAAACAAGAGCAACATAGGGCGTCGTGAATAGTGTTCTTACAGGGAACTGATCAGTCCGAGGGGGGAGTCGTTGAGGAGTCTTGTCGCTGTGGGGAAGAAGCTGTTCCTATGTCTGCATGTGCGGGTCTTCAGACTTCTGCCTGATGGAAGGGTCTGGAAGAGGGCAAAGCCTGGGTGGGAGGGAGTCTCTGATAATACTGTCTGCCTTCCTGAGGCAGCGGGAGGTGTAGACAGAATCAGTGTGGGTTGTGGACAGAATCAAAAGGAGGTTGAAGACTGCAAGGTTAAGACAGGTTTGGTAACCAAAAAAAAAAGCTGTTTCCATTAGCTGAGGGCATAAGGACGGAAATGAAAGTCGCCTTAATCTCCGAGGATCATAGGCTGCTCTCCCCTTTTGAGAGAGAGCTGACTGCTGGTGATTTACCCGAGGACCACCACATTTCAGGCGAGGGCCAATCATGGATGACCTCATCCTGTGCGGGAATTAAACCTGCACTGTTGGCGTCACTCCGCATCACGGAGCAGCCATCCAGCCAACTCAGCTAACCGATGGGCAGAATGGCCTCCTCCTGTGTTACAATGACTGTGAGACTATGAGTTCAATCAGATACTTATTTCCAGGTGAGGTTTGGCGATAATATGGAACTATCTCCCAATAGGCTGCAGACAGGAGAAGGAAGGGCAGGTAAATTGCTCCTGCAGAGAGCCAGTATAGACACAAGGGGGCCAAGTGGCCTCCTTCTGTGCTGCAGGAGTTTTGTGATTCTATGCTGGGGGTTAACTAATGGTTTCCAGACTGAAATAGATAGTTAGGTAAGACTGTTAAAGGGAGATGGAGGAAAGGTGGGAAAATGGAATTGTGGTATTGGTCAATCAGAGACCCGATTTGAGGGGTTGAATGGCCTCCTCCTGTACTTTCATTCTTGTACTTTCATTTGAGCTTTTTTGATGTCGAGCCTGCTGTCTCCTCGCTTATTTTTGCTTCCGTTTTAATCAATTCAGGTTCTCCAATCGAGAATAGAGGTTGGTCAAGAGACACATCAACTCCATCCTTCCAGATTGCCTTGATCCACTGCAATTCACATACCACCACAACTGGTCCACAGCAGATGCTATCTCTCTGGCCATTCACACATCCCTGGAGTATCTCGACAACAAGGACTTCTACGTCAGACTCCTGTTCATTAATTACACCTCCATTCAGCACCATAATCTCGTATAATCATAGAATTTACAGTGCAGAAGGAGGCCGTTCAGCCCATCGAGTCTGCACCAGCCCTTGGAAAGAGCACCCTACTTAAGCCCCTTGCCTCCACCTTATCCCCTTTATCCCGGCAACCCAGTAACCCCACCTAACCTTTTTGGACACTAAGGGAATTTAGAATGGCCAATCCACCTAACCTGCACATCTTTAGACTGTGGGAGGAAACCAGAGCACCCAGAGGAAACCCACGCACACACGGGGAGAACGTGCAGACTCCGCACAGACAGTGACCCAAGCCGGGAATCAAAGTTCACATCAAAACCCCAAATCCTAGGACATGGCTCCTCCCTCTGCAACTGGATCCTTCACTTCCTGACCCATAGATCAGTTAGGGTAAATAACAAAACCACCTCCACGATAGTCCTCAATACCGGGGCCCCACAAGGCTGCATACTTAACTCCCTACTATACTCCCTGTACACACACGACAAAATTTGGCTCCAACTCCACCTACAAATTTGCTGATGTCACAACCGTAATGGGTTGGATGTCGAACAACGACGAGTCAGAATACAGGAGGGAGATAGAGAACCTAGTGGCATGGTGTAATGACAGCAATCTCTCCCTCAACATCAGCAAAACTAAGGAGCTGGTCATTGACTTCAGGAAGTATCGTAGACACTGCATCAATGGTGCCGAGGTGGAGATGGTTGACAGCTTCAAATTCCTAGGTGTGCACATCACCAACAATCATGTCCACATTGGCTCTTACCAATTTTTACAGATACATCATAGAAGGCATCCTATCGGGTTGCATCACAGCCTGGTATGGCAACTGCTCGGCCCAAGACCGTAAGAAACTACAGAGAGTCGTGAACACCGCCCAGTCCATCACACGGACCTGCCTCCCATCCATTGACTCTGTCTACAACTCCCACTTCCGGGGGAAAGCAGGCAGAATAATAAAAGACCCCTCCCACCCGGCTTACTCACTCTTCCAACTTCTTCCATCGGGCAGGAGATACAAAAGTCTGAGAACACGCACGAACAGATTCAAAAACAGCTGCTTCCCCGCTGTTACCAGACTCCTAAACGACCCTCTTATGAACTGATCTGATCTCTTCATACCTCTTCTCTACTTAGTACTACACTCCTGTATGCTTCACCCGATGTCTGTGTCTATGTATTTACGTTGTGTGTTTATGTATGTCTTATGGTCTTTTCACGTGTGGAACAATCTGTCTGGACTGTGCGCAGAACAACACTTCTCACTGAACCTCAGTACACGTGCCAATAAATCTAAATCTAAATCTAGCTGCTTCCACTATGCAAGCTCTTTGGAGTTGAGGTCCGCTTGGACCTAAATCTTCAGCCTGGCCATCGTTGTTAATCAATTATGTCCATTGTTCCGAAAGGTCTGCTTGACAGACCAACCTGTTTGCAATACCGCAGACATTTTAGCGTTTCTCTGACTATTACGAGGAAGGTATATCCACGAGTTTTCCACGGTGTGTTCTATATTATTAGTTAGTTACCTTACACTTGTCGAGTTTGGCTCTCCTGCCAGGTTCTGCCGTTTCCGAACATTATTTCTGTCTCATCCACGTTCTCTGGTCCATTTATCTTTTTCTAAAGAGAGCACTTGGGCCGGTACACAGTGACGTCCACAGACGTCCCAAAGTTCTTCAGAGCCAAGGAAGCCCTTCTCACATGTTGCCTCCAATTATAATGTAGGAAAAACAGCAGCCAATTTGTGCACAGCAAGCTCCCGCAAACAACACCGTGACAATGGGCAGCTCGCCGGTTTTAGACGTTGCTCACATCGTTCGCCTGCGCAGGTCACGCCAGGAGAAATTAACGAACTCCCGCGTTACTCTCAATACAGGCCCCTACAATATCCACTCTGGGGCCCTCATGTACGGCCACAGGACAGTTGAGAACAAGAAAACAAGACCATTCTGCCCATCCCTTCACAATCATGCTACCACCCATTATAGCATTCCATATTATTTACCCATGTCAGGGGAGACTTTGTGGTATCGTCACTGGACCGCAATCTAGCCCAGGCTCATGGTCGAAGGCCATGGGCTCAAATCCCATCACGGCAGCTGGTGGCAGCGAACTATCATTGGTTTTCATATAAATCCATGTGGTCCACTCATGCCCTTTAGGGAAGGAAATCCACCGTCCTTACCCGGTCTGGCCTACATGTGACTCCAGACCCACAGCCAATGGGGTTTACTCTTAACTGCCCCTCTGGAATGGGCCTGAGCAAGACACTCAGTTCAAGGGCAATTAGGATTAGGGTAACCTTGCTGGCCAGAAAATAAATATATATTTTTCAAATAATTCCAAGTTTAAATTATGAGGACAGTATGCATAGACCTGACTTGTATTTCATAGAATCTACAGTGCAGAAGGAGGCCATTCGGCCCATCGAGTCTGCATCGGCTCTTGGAAAGAGCACCCTACCCAAGGTCAACACCTCCACCCTATCCCCATAACCCAGTAACCCCACCCAACACTAAGGGCAATTTTGGACACCAAGGGCAATTGTGCTATCCACAGTGCTACCGTGCTGCCCTGTATTGCAAGGTGTGATCTAATTGGGGGGGGGGGGGGTTTAAAGGATTCGATAGGGTAGAGAAAAATAACTCCCCCGATGCAGACCCGATAGGCCGAATGGCCTCCTTCTGCGCAGTAGGAACTTAAGAATGGGCAATAATCGCCCAACGCCGCCCACATCGCATGAACAAATCATTTTTTTTTTTCTAAATGGCATCAAGAAGTACTTTGTTAAACCAAGGGTAATGGAACTCTCCTGCCGCTGCTAAACTGCTAAGGCTGGAACGGTCAACTGAAAATAGCTAAACTGAGATTGATTGATTTTTGTTAGGTCGGGGTTTGAGAGATATCATAGAAAGTTGGGTCAATGTGATCTCAGAAACGGATTAAAAATGATCCAATTGAATTTTAACAGGCCGAATGTTCCTCACAGCAGCATTTTGAATGTTCCCACTGTATCCCCTGTGACTGTCCTTGGCAAACTGTCCCCAAACATTCATTATATTTGTGTTGAATGAGCCTAATACGATAGGAATTTAAACCTATTTAATATGTTAATCGAGAGCTTCGGACGGGCTGCCTGGTTAATTTGCCCAGCTCCAAGAGACACCTTCTGAATTGCGAAACGGGCAGGAGGGGTGACTTTGGCAAACGTAACGGAGAGTCTGACAGACATTTTTATTTATTTTTTTTTTTTTTTTCTTTTTAAAAATTTAGAGTACCCAATTATTTTTTCCAATTAAGGGGCAATTTAGCGTGGCCAATCCACCTACCCTGCACATTTTTGGGTTGGGTTGAAACCCCGCAGACAC
>NC_052172.1:11481247-11632840 GCF_902713615.1 Scyliorhinus canicula
GCTTACTCCCTGATTTACTTTTTTGTCTTTAGCAGGGCGTTGATTCCGAGGGTGGTAGCCATCTCGGATCACGCCCCGCATTGGGTGAACCTAGAGCTGGGGGAGGGGAGGGACCAGCGGCCGATGTGGAGATTAGAGGTGGGGCTGCTGTCGGACGAGGAGGTATGCAGGCGGGTCCGGAGGTGCATAGAGAGGTATTTAGAAATGAAGATAATGGGGAGGTGCAGGTGGTGGCGGTCTGGGAGGCGCTGAAGGCGGTGGTTAGGGGGGAGCTGATTTCCATCAGAGCACATAGGGAGAGGGGCGAGAAAAGGGAGAGGGAGAGGCTGATGGAAGAGATAGTGAGTGTGGACAGGAGGTACGCGGAGTTCCCGGAAGAAGGGCTATTGAGGGAGCGTCGTAGTCTCCAAGCGGAGTTTGATATATTGACCACCAGGAAAGCGGAGGCGCAGTGGAGGAGGGCACAGGGGGCTGTATACGAATACGGGGAGAAGGCAAGTCGGATGCTGGGGCACCAGCTCGGAAGCGGGAGGCGGCGAGGGAGATAGGGGGAGTCAGGGATGGAGGAGGGAGTCTGGTGCGGTGTGCGAGGGGCATTAACGGAGTGTTTAGGATCTTCTATGAGGAGTTATACCGGTCAGTGCCCCCTAGGGAGGAGGGAGGAATGGACCGCTTTTTGGACAAGCTGGAGTTCCCGAGAGTGGGGCAGGAGCAGGTGGAGGGTCTGGGGGCACCAGTTGAGCTGGAGGAGCTGGTCAATGCGATGCGGAGCATGCAGTCAGGGAAGGCACCGGGGCCCTATGGGTTCCCGGTCAAATTTTATAAGACGTTTTCAGACCTGCTGGGCCTGCTGCTAGTGAGGACCTTGAATGAGGCAACGGAGGAGGGGGCTTTGCCCCCGACAATGTCCAGGGCGTTAATCTCAGTGATTCTGAAGCGAGATAAGGACCCCCTCCAGTGTGGGTCATACAGGCCGATTTCGCTCCTCAATGTGGATGCGAAACTGCTGGCCAAGATATTGGCCAGGAGGGTGAAGGATGTGGTGCCGCAGGTTATTCACGAGGATCAAACGGGTTTTGTGAAGGGGAGGCAGTTGAAAGTTAATGTGCGGCGGTTGCTCAATGTCATAATGATGCCGGCGGTGGGCTGGGGAGGCGGAGATAGTGGCGTTGATGGATGCGGTGAAGGCCTTTGACAGGGTGGAGTGGAGATACCTGTGGGAGGTTTTGAGGAGGTTCGGGTTTGGTGAGGGATTTATTAGGTGGGTGAGGCTGTTGTATGATGCCCCGGTGGCGAGTGTGGTGATGAATGGGAGGAGGTCGGAGAACTTTCGGTTGCACCGGGGGGGGGACGAGGCAGGGGTGCCCCCTGTCTCCACTGCTGTTTGCGTTGGCGATCGAACCCCTGGCCATGGAGCTGAGGGAATCGAGGAACTGGAGGGGGATAGTGCGGGGGGGAAGAGCACCGGCTGTCGCTGTACGCAAACAATTTATTGTTGTATGTTGCAGATCCAGCGGGGGGGGGGGGGGGGGGGGGGGGGGGGGAATGCCGGAGGTGATGAGGATTCTGGGGAGTTCAGGGACTTCTATGGGTATAAGCTCAACGTGGGGAAGAGTGAGCTGTTCGTGGTGCATTTGGGGGACCAGGAGAGAGAGATATGGGAGCTTCCATTGAAAAGGGCAGAGAGGAGCTTTAGATACCTGGGGGTCCAGATAGCCAGGAGTTGGGGTGCCCTGCATAGGCTGAACTTTACGAAGCTGGTGGAGCAGATGGAGGAGGAGTTTAGGAGGTGGGATGTGTTGCCACTCTCCCTAGCGGGCAGGGTCCAGTCTGTCAAAATGACGGTGCTCCCGAGGTTCCTGTTCCTCTTCCAGTGTCTACCCATCATGATCCCGAAGGCTTTTTTTCAGGAGGGTCAGGAGGAGTATCACGGGGTTTGTGTGGGCGCAGAAGACCCCAAGGGTGAGGAGGGTATTCTTGGAGCGTGGCAGGGTAGTGGGTGGGTTGGCGCTGCCCAACCTGTGGGCTGCGAACGTGGGAATGATACGTAGGTGGGTGATGGAGGGGGAGGGGGCGGCATGGAAGAGGTTGGAGGCGGCGTCCTGTGTGGGCACGAGCTTAGAGGCGCTGGTGACTGTGACAGTGCCGTTGCCGCTCCCCCCAGCAAGGTATTCTACGAGTCCAGTAGTGGTGGCTACCCTCAAAATCTGGGGGCAGTGGAGGCGGCATAGGGGGGAGGTGAAGGCTTCAGTTTGGTCCCCGATACGGGGGAACCACCGGTTTGTACCAGGGAGGATGGACGGAGGGTTTTTGAGCTGGCACAGGGTAGGTATCAGGCGGATAGGGGACCTCTTTCTCAAAGGGACGTTTGCAACCTTAGAGGAGTTGGAGGGGAGATGGGGTCTCCCCCCAGGGAATACCTTCAGGTATATGCAGATTAGGGCGTTTGTTAGGCGGCAGGTGGCGGAGTTTCCACTGTTGCCGCCAAGGGGGGGTTCAGGACAGGGTGCTCTCGGGGACGTGGGTCGGTGAGGGGAGGATTTTGGCAATCTAACAAGTGATGCAGGAGGGGGAGGAGGCCTCGGTGGAAGAGCTGAAAGTGAAGTGGGAGGAGGAGCTGGGGGAGGGGATTGATGAGGGGACGTGGGCAATGCTCTGGAGAGGGTGAATTCCACCTCCTCTTGCGCACGGCTTAATTTAATCCAACTAAAGGTGCTGCATAGGGAGCATATGACTGGGACCAGGCTGAGCCGGTTCTTTGGGGGAGAGGACAGGTGTGGCAGGTGTTCGGGGAGCCCAGCAATTCACACCCACATGTTCTGGGCGTGTCCGGCGTTGGAGGGCTTTTGGAGGGGGGTTGCTGGGACCTTGTCAAGGGTGGTTGGCTCCAGGGTGGAGCCGGGCTGGGGTCTCACAATTTTCGGGGTAGCATTGGAGCCAGGAGTACAGGAGGCAAAAGAGGCCGGTATTCTGGCATTTGCGTTCCTGGTAGCCCGGCGCAGGATTCTTTTACAGTGGAAGGATGCGAAGCCCCCGAGTGCGGAATCCTGGATCAACGACATGGCTGGGTTCATTAAACTGGAGAGGGTCAAGTTCGCCCTGAGGGGGTCAGTGCAAGGGTTCTTCCGCTGGTGGCAGCCGTTTCTAGACTTCCTGGCGGCGCATTAGAGGGAGTGGTCAATTTCAGCAGCAACCCGAGCCGGGGCGGGGGGGGGCTACGTGTTTGCTATGGTGGTGTGTGATGGAACCATCAATTCACCAGACACGTGTTTCCGATGTGAATCTAGGCTTTAATCGACTTACTTCAGAGCCAGCCTGTTACCTGTCGATGAACTCGTAGTGAACTCAGGTTGACTCTGGACACGGGTATTTATACAGCTGCACTAGGGGGAGGAGTCGTGGGCGGAGCCAAGGGTGGAGCCCAGTACAAGTTCCTGAGTGCTCCCAGCGCTACTCCCCCTAGTGGTAGGATAGCGCTACTGCACTTACAAAGACAGTGTGAATTAACATATATACATCTATATTACATTCACCACATTCACCCACTGCAAAAAAATCAAGTCCGGCGGGGGTGGTGGTCTAGTCTATAAAGTCAGTCTGTCCGGCGGTCGAATTGTCCGCTGAGATCTGCAGAGCACCGGGGTTGCAGCCTCTTGCGGTGGCTGGATGGGTGTTGTGTGCTTGGGTACGATGGGGGACTCCAGGGAGGGTTGTATCCGAGCTTCATACTCTCCTGGTTCGACCGGGGACTGGGGCGCTGGGGGCTGGCCGGCGCGGGGGCGCGGAACTGGTGGAGCGAGCTCGTGGGCTCGGGAGCGCAAGGGGGCGGCAGCATGGGGTGTAGGGTGAGAGGTCCTTCTGTGGGGGTAGAGGGGGCGCTGGATCCGGCGGGTGCCAGATCCTGGAGGGATACAGTGTCCTGATGGCCGTCAGGGAACTCGACGAATGCGTACTGGGGGTTGGAGTGGAGCAGGCGCACCTTCTCAACAAGGGGGTCGGTTTTGTGCGCCCTGACATGTTTCCTCAGAAGTACAGGGCCCGGTGTCCTCAGCCATGCCAGAAGTGAGACCCCCGTGGTAGTGCCCCTGGAAAAAATGAAGAGCCTCTCGTGAAGGGTCTGGTTGGTCGCCGTACACAAAAGGGACCTAATAGCGTGGAGCGCGTCTGGGAGGACTTCCTGCCACTGGGAGACTTGGAGCTTTCTAGACCGGAGGGTCAGTAGGACGGTCTTCCAGACAGTCGCGTTCTCCCTTTCCACCTGCCCGTTCCCCCTGGGGTTGTAGCTGGTAGTCCTTCTCGAGGCAATGCCCTTTTCGAGCAGGTACTGACGCAGCTCGTCGCTCATGAAGGACGAACCCCGGTCGCTGTGTACGTAGCTGGGGAAACCAAACAGGGTGAAGATGCTATGCAGGGCCCTAATGACTGTGTGGGAGGTCATGTCGGGGCACAGGATAGCGAATGGGAAACGGGAGAACTCGTCTACGACGTTTAAGAAGTAAACGTTCTTGTTAGTTGAGGGAAGTGGCCCTTTGAAATCAATCGCGAGGCGTTCAAAGGGCCTAGAAGCCTTGACCATGTGGGCCCTGTCTGGCCTATAGAAGTGCGGTTTGCACTCCGCACAGATCGGGCAGTCCCTGGTGACCACTTTTACTTCCTCGTTGGAGAAAGGCAGGTTTCAGGCCCTGATGTAGTGGGCGAGCCGGGTGACCCCCATGGTGGCAGAGGTCATTGTGGATGACTTTTAATCGGTCGATCTGCGCGCTGGTGCATGTCCCGCGGGATAGGGCATCCGGAGGCTCGTTGAGCTTCCCGGGTCGATATTTGATATCGTTAATGTAGGTGGAGAGTTCGATCCTCCACCGCAGAATTTTATCGTTTTTTATTTTGCCCCTTTGCGAGTTGTCGAACATGAAGGCAACCGATCTTTGGTCGGTGATGAGGGTGAACCTCCTACCTGCGAGGTAGTGCCTCCAGTAACGAATAGCCTCCACAATGGCTTGTGCTTCTTTCTCGACTGAAGAGTGTCGGAGTTCTGAAGCGGAGAGGGTACGGGAGAAAAATGCAACTGGTCTCCCTGCCTGATTTAACATGGCTGCTAGAGCTACCTCTGAGGCGTCGCTCTCTACCTGGAATGGGGTGGATTCATCCACCGCCCGCATGGCCGCTTTGGGATGTCCTTCTTGATGCCGTCGAAGGCCTGGCGTGCCTCGGCTGAGAGGGGAAATCGTGTGGTCCTAAAGAGTGGGCGGGCTTTGTCCGCATATTGAGGGACCCACTGGGCGTAGTAGGAAAAAAATCCCAAGCACCGTTTGAGGGCCTTGGGACAATGAGGGGGAGGGAGTTCTAAGAGGGGGCGCATACGGTCCGGGTCGGGGCCCTAGGACTCCGTTTCCCACGACATAGCCAAGGATGGCTAGTCTGGATGTGCGGAAAACGCATTTCTCCTTGTTGTACGTGAGGTTCAGTTTCTGTGCCGTCTGGAGAAAACGGTGGAGGTTGGCGTCGTGGTCCTGCTGGTCATAGCCGCAGATGGTGACATTGTCCAAGTACGGAAACGTGGCCCGCAGCCCGTACTGGTCCACCATTCGGTCCATTGCTCGTTGGAACACCGAGACCCCATTAGTGACACCGAAAGGGACCCGGAGGAAATGGAAGAGGCGGCCATCGGCCTCGAATGCCGTGTAGTGGCGGTCCTCCGGGCGGATTGGGAGCTGGTGGTATGCAGACTTCAGATCCACCGTGGAAAAGAGCCGGTACTGGGCGATCTGGTTTACCATGTCTGCAATCCTGGGGAGAGGATACGCGTTGAACATAGAACATAGAACAGTACAGCACAGAACAGGCCCTTCGGCCCTCGATGTTGTGCCGAGCAATGATCACCCTACTCAAACCCATGTATCCACCCTATACCCGTAACCCAACAACTCCCCCCCCCTAACCTTCCTATTAGGACACTACGGGCAATTTAGCATGGCCAATCCACCTAACCCGCACATCTTTGGACAGCGTTGAGGAGCGTAAATCTATTTATAGTCTGACTGTAGTCGACCACCATACGGACTTTTTTCCCGGTCTTAACGACCACCACCTGAGCTCTCCAGGGACTATTGCTGGCCTCTATAACCCCCTCACTGAGTAGCCTTCGGACCTCTGCTCTGACAAATACCCTATCCTGCAGGCTATGCCGCCTGCTACGAGTGGCTACGGGTTTACAGTCCTTAGTGAGATTGGCAAAGAGAGGAGGGGGGAGAATTTGCAGCGTAGGGAGGCTGCAGATCGTGAGTGGGGGCAGGGGCCCTCTGAAGCTGAGGGTGAGGCTCTTGAGGTTGCATTGGACGTCTAGGCCTAATAAGAGTGGCGCGCAGAGTTCTGGCAAAACGTAGAGTTTGAATTTCGAGTAACTAGTGCCTCGGATTGTGAGTGTCGCGGCGGTGCGCCCCTGGATCTGGACCAAGTGGGAGCCTGAAGCGAGCGCGATAGTTTGCTGCGCGGGGAAAACGGGGAGCGAACAGCGTCTTACCAGGTCTGGATGTATGAAGCTCTCTGTGCTCCCGGAGTCGAAGAGGCATGGCGTTTTGTACCCATTGATATGGACCTCTGCCATCGAGTTTCGTAGATTCTTTGGTCGTGATTGGTCCAGGGTGACCGCGCTGAGTTGCGGGTAGTCGGCGGCTCGATCAGCTGTGCTGGAGTGGCCCCATGATGACTGCCCTCTGAGTTCATAGTCTAATTCGAATTTCTCCGCTGAGTTGTCCGAGCCCGGAGATGCCGATCGGGCCCGTGGATCGCACGTGGCGGGCGGCGAGGTGACCGGTGTGGCCGAGGACAGGGCGATCACCAGAGCGGAGGCTGGCGGATGTTGCAGAGGTGAGGAACCACTGGGCCCCAACCGGAGGACCTGTCAAACGTGAGTTGTGATTGCCTTACCGACAGGCCAATCCCTCGCACTGACCACATGCCCATTCTCCTGCAGGTCCTCCAGCCAACGGCACCAGCCCATCCAGGCAGCACCCTCTTCTGACTCCAAGGAGAACACCTCAGAGGAGAGCTCCAAGGATGCCACAGTGGCCACGGCACAGCTGTCATCCCCATCCTCCACCAGCGCAGATACACACATCTCAGTGGGACGTGTTAGGGGTCAGACTCCTGGGGCACAATCTGGTGAACATCACACTGCTGCTGATGTACATTAGGTGGAGGCAGGAACCCCCAGGCTAGACAGCAGTCAGAGGGCTGCTTGATCCCAGGACCCAGCTGGGTTGATGCTGAGCCTCTGCATGTGGGTTACCCGGAGTTGATACAGTGCAGCTGGGACATTCAAATAGAGATGTCAGCGTCACTCCAGGAGATCCATAGCATGTTGCAGCTGTATAGAACCTTAGTTAGGCCACACTTGGAGGATAGTGTTCAATTCTGGTCGCCACACTACCAGAAGGCTGTGGAGGCTTTAGAGAGGGTGTAGAAGAGATTTACCAGGATGTTGCCTGGTCTGGAGGGCATTAGCTATGAGGAGCGGTTGAATAAACTCAGTTTGTTCTCACTGGAACGACGGAGGTTGAGTGACGACCTGATAGAGGTCTACAAAATTATGAGGGGCATAGACAGAGCCATGATGTGGAGATGCCGGCGTTAGACTGGTGTGAGCACAGTGAGAAGGCTTACAACACCAGGTTAAAGTCCAACAGGTTTGTTTCAAACACGAGCTTTCGGAGCACTGCTCCTTCCTCAGGTGAATGACCTACGTCCTCACCTGAGGAAGGAGCAGTGCTCCGAAAGCTCGTGTTTGAAACAAACCTGTTGGACTTTAACCTGGTATGTAAGCCTTCTTGCAGAGCAGATAGTCAGCGGCTTTTTCCCAGGGTAGAGAGGTCAATTACTAGGGGGCATAGGTTTAAGGTGCGAGGGGCAAGGTTCAGAGGAGATGTACGAGGCATGTTTTTTACACAGAGGGTAGTGGGTGTCTGGAACTCGCTGCCAGAGGAGGTGGTGGAAGCAGGGACGATAGTGACAGTTAAGGGGCATCTTGACAAATACATGACTAGGATGGGAATAGAGGGATACGGACCCAGGAAGTGTAGAAGATTTTAGTTTAGACGGGCAGCATGGTCAGCACAGGCTTGGAGGGCCGAAGAACCTGTTTCTGTGCTGTACATTTCTTTGTTCTTTGCCAATTCCATATTCGAGATAGCCTTTAGCCAGAGGCCTCAGCAGTCGGTTATGGGTGATCGGTGGGGCTGACGGACATGGACAAGGGGTGCCTCCAGAAATAGGGTTGGGATCCAGTTCGCATGGTGGTGCCGCAAGGGATCCCCCCCCCACCGCCCCCCCCCCCCCCCCCACCCCAATGCCTCCTACCCCACCCTTCCATGGTTTTCATACCTGCGGAGGGGCCCCCACAACCCGCCGAGCATTGGGGTGGCACGCCCAGCACATCCGGGCTCTTGGCAGTGAGCAGATATTGCTACTCGCCTCCTCTGCTCCCCACAGAAGGCATTCCCCCAGGTTCACATTTTACAGCAGGAGTAATAATCGGCGCCAGCGTGAGCACTTGCTGGGGAGGCCGATGAATGACGGGTGGGCCGTTGGATAGAGGGTCGCTCTCATTCATTGTATGGAAATGGGGTGTATGTGGTAATGATTGGTTTCTCGCCTCTCTATGGCAAGACCCCCCTGCTGCTAGAGATCCCGATTTCACCTACGGTCGTGTGCTGGCTGCATCGCAAACTGTCTGACGCCTGGTGCGGATCTCGTTTTTGGCCTCTCCCGCTATTCACCGGCCTCATTATGCCTGAGCACGAGTGTAATATGGCCAGCAGATCGAACCGTGGGTCTCCGCCGGGTCGGAGAATCCCGCCCCTAGGAATCGCCGGGGGGGCAGCATGAATCCCGCCCCCTCCGGCCGCCGAGTTCTCCGGCCCCGGAGATTCGGCGGGGACGGGAATCACGCCACGCCGGTCGGCGACCCCCCCCCCTGTGATTCTCCTACCCATGATGGGCCGAAGTCCCGCTGGTTCTAAGCCAGTCCCACCGGCGTACATTGAACTAGGTCCCTTACCAGCGGGACCTGGCGGTGCAGGCGGGCCTGGGGGAGGCGCGGGGTGATCTGGCCCGGGGGTGCCCCCACGATGGCCTGGCCCACGCTCGGGGCCCACCGATCCGCGGGCGGGCCTTTGCTGAGGGGGCACTCTTTTCCTACGCGCCGACCATGTCAGCCTCTGCCATGGCCGGCGCGTATGTGAACCCCCCCCTGCGCATGTGCGGGGATGATGTCAGCAGCCGCTTGACGCTCCCTTGCATGCGCGGACCCGCACCGGCCGGTGGAGTCCCTTCGGCCCCGGCTGGCGTGGCACCAAAGGCCTTCCACGCCAGTCGGCACGTGCCAACCATTCCAGGGCGGGCCTAGTCCCAAAATGTGGAGGATTCCGGACGCCAGAGTGGTTCACGCTACTCCGTCCTGCTGTGACCGCCCGCTCTGCCGGGTATGAGTGAATCCCGCCCAAGGTTTCTACGTTCCACCGTATTTGCATTTGCTGAGCTCATCTGGGTGTAACCACCCCAATAGCTGAATAAAAGAGGCAGATCCACGATGAGACAAACATCGATCACTCGAATGAAACAAGAAGTCATGGAGTCCGCAAAACTCACTGCGATCCTCGTCGTGCTCTTTGGTAAGTGATCAACTGGAGACCTCAAGGATGCGCTGTCGGAGTGATGGGAACAGCAAGTGAGGCAGCACCCAAAACTGGGGACAATTCAGAACAGAGTAGTTGTCAATGACAAAGAAGTTAAAAGAAATGTGAATACCTGTCCTGGGAGTGTTTGATGGGGACAGTGCAGAGGGAGCTTTACTCTGTATCAAACCCTATGCTATACCTGTCCTCGGAGATTTGCGCTGTGGGGGGCTGGGGCCCTCCAAGGACTTTGGGGGTCATGTACATTATATATTTACCGCATTGTCTTCGTGTATCTCACCCCAGAACCCAAAGATGTGCAGATTAGTTGAATCGGCCAGGCTAAATGGGTAGCACGGGAGCACTGTTGCTTCACAGCGCCAAGGACCTATGTTCAATTCCTGGCTTGGGTCACTTTCTATGCAGAGTTTGCACATTCTCCCCGTGTCTGTGTGGGTTTCCTCCGGGTGCTCAGGTTTCCTCCCACAAATCCCGAAAGATGTGCTTGTTAGGTAAATTAGACATTCTGAATTCTCCCTCTGTGTACCCGAACAGGCAATGGAATGTGGCGACTAGGGGCTTTTCACAGTAACTTCATTGCTGTAAGCATACGTGTGACACTAATAAAGATTTCTGATTGTTATAAAGTGCCCCTTAATAGGGAAAAAAATTGGGTACTCTCAAGTTATTTAAAAAAACAAACAAAGGCTGAGAGGCCTGGAGCATCATGGAGGTCTGAAAAATTGGGGGCTGGATCCTCCGATTTGGAGACTATGTCCCCACGCTGGCGTGGGAACGGTGGGAAAACTGGCGCAACACGGCCACCGATTCCCCATTTTGCTGGGGGCTAACAGGGTGGCAGCGTAGAGCACCCAGCCCTTGCTGCCGATATGGCCTGGAGAATTGGCAGGCCCGTAGCTGCACATGCGCACGGCAGTGGCCTGCAGCGCTGCGCTGTGCTTCATGGCAGATGCCGTTCGCGGACCTGGCCCGCGAAATAGTCCCCCTTCGGCTGGCTTGCGTCCCCCCGGACTGCCCCACCACAGTCCCCCTAGACCCGAATAATGTCCCACCCGCGGATCGGCCCTCCCCCGACTGTGGCGGCTCTGGACTGAGACCACACGCGACCCAAGCCGTCAGGAACTTGGACGGACAGGGGTGGAGTGTCGGGGGGTGAGCTTCAGGCAATGGCTTGACGCCGTGGATACGTGGCGCGGCGTAACCGCAGATGGGACGGTGCATCGCAGAAGCGGCGCTGCCCCCGATTCTGTGGGGAATTTGGATTCTCCGGCCTGTCGCCGAACGCACTTTCGGTATCCGTGACCGGAGAATCCAGACCCTGGTTTCAGCCCGTTAATCAAGTTCTACTGGATGTTCATGACCCATTTGCATCCACCCGCCAGCACAGTGCGTGTAGCTCACTGCCACTACGGACGGGGACTGGAACATCGCGCGCTGATCTCGCTCTTAGACCAGTGCTCGATTCTCCGCTGGATCAGGAATCCCGCTACTGGTGGCGGGTGACGGAGAATCCAGCCCATGGAATTGTTGGGCTGAATGCTCTGGGCGGGATTCTCTGAGCCTCCTTGCCAAAATTGTGGTCGGCGCGGGTAGAGGGCCATTAACAGAGGCCCCCGCAGTGATTCTCCGATGACAACTGGCCGAGTTCCCGACGGCGTTGATCTAACTACATTTTGCCTGTCGGGAACAACCAGTGGCGTCTGCGGAGTCAGTCCGCGGCCTCCCTGGTGGAGGTGGGGGGGATCCACCACCGGCGGGGGGTGGGGCCTCATGGACGGCCAGGCTAGCTATCGGGGGGCCACCAATCCGCAGGGGCCGGTCCGCAGTGTGAGTCCGCTATGTCGCACAGGGTGACCACCAAAGGCCACCGCCGTGCATATGCGCGGACTCCCGACCAGAAGTGCAGGGCCCCGTATCAGCAACCATAGCTGCGAGGAGCGCTCCGGGGCCGTGCTAGCCCCCTTCAGGTAGGAGAGTCACTCTGCACTTTCTTCAGTAAAGTCCTGAGTGAAAGAACCGCGTTTTGACACTGGAGTCGGGACATAGCCCCATTATTGGCGAATCCCGTCCTGTGTTTCTGAGTTGAAATTTCTGCTAAATCCACAAATTGTTTTTGAAGGTTCTTCTGCTTTCTAAATCGGCGTGTTGTTAAATTGTCTTTCTGCTCGCTCTGTACCAGGGCTTTCCTGATACAATGATTTATTTTGTTTTCCTCTCGTAGCAATTTGGATCCCTGCTCAGAGAGCAGAATCGATAAACTACAGAACCGTTGTTTTCTGCGCCAATCCAGGTTTTCGGGACGAGCCACACCTTGACTATGGTTGTGTCTGTGGCCACAGAGGAAATGGAAACCAGCCACTGGATGACTTTGACAGGTAAAATGAGACGATACTTGTGTAAAAAACTCTTTCCATGAAGCCAAGTTGTGGGTGTTTGCGCTGGCTGAGAATCAGCAAGGTTTGCTCTTGTACAAAGCAGAGAGAAGACATTCCGTAGACAGGCAGAACCTGCTTCTCTATAGTCCTTATCACTGACTCCAGGGAGAATGCAATTTGTACACAGCAAGATCCCACAATAGCAGTGATATACTGACCAGGCATGATGTGGAGATGCCGGCGTTGGACTGTGGTGGGCACAGTAAGAAGTCTTACAACACCAGGTTTAAGTCCAGCAGGTTTGTTTCGAATCACTAGCTTTCGGAGCGCAGCTCTGAAGAAAACTTCTTAATATTGACCAGGTTGGATTGGTGGGAGGTTGGGATCGTTGTTATTGTTATGTGGATTGACATATCTGTTGCTGATTATTGTTTATTGTTGGTGGGTGTAAATTCGGGAGAAAATGTGAAAAAGGAGGAGAATAAAGCTATTTTTAAAAATATATATATATTGACCAGGTTTATCTATTTAACTGATGTTAGTTGAGGGATAAATGAACCTTGTGCTGTTTGTCACTGATATCCTGGGTTCCAGCGTCATTTATTCAGTAATTTATTGAGTGATTGTGGTTAATTTATTGGGGTTATTGGGATAACGAATTGCGACTCCTTGGGACAATTTATAGGAATTACTGGTGGTAATTTATCGGGGTTACTGGGGGTAATTTATAGGGTTTACTGGGGGTAATTTATAGGAGTTGCTGGGGGTATTTTATAGGAGTTACTGGGTTAATTTATAGGGGTTACTGGGGTAATTTACATGAGTAACTGGGGGTAATTTCTAGGGTTTACGGGGTTAATTTCTAGGAGTTGCTGGGGTAATTTGTAGGAGTTACTGTGGGTAATTTATGGGGGTTACTGGGGGTAATTTATAGGAGTTACTGGGGGTAATTTATAGGAGTTACTGGGGTAATTTATAGGAGTTACTGGGGATAATTTATAGGAGTTACTGGGGGTAATTTATCGGAGTTGCTGGGGGTAATTTATAGGAGTTACTGAGGTTAATTTATAGGAGTTGCTGGGGGTCATTTATAGGAGTTACTGTGGGTAATTTATAGGGGTTACTGGTGGTAATTTATAGGGGTTACAGGGGGTAATTTATAGGGGTTACTGGGGGTAATTTATAGGGGTTACTGGGGGTAATTTACAGGAGTTACTGGGGGTATTTTGTAGGACTTACTGGGGGTAATTTATAGGAGCTACTGGGGTAATTTACAAGGGTTACTGGGGGAAATTTAGAGTGGTTACTGGGGAAATTTACGGGAGTTACAGAGGATAATTTATAGGAATTACCTAGGGAAATTTATAGGAGTTACTGGGGTAAATTATTGGAGTTACTGGGGGTAATTTTTGGAGTTACTGGGTGTACCTTTTGGAGTTATGGGGTTAATTTATCAGGATTTCTGGGTCAATTCATGAGGTTTATGGGGGTTAATTTATAGGGTGCACTGTGATTATTTTACAAATGTTACTGGGGATAAGTTATAGGGGTGCCCTAACTTTCCAAACCAATTGGAAAGTGAACAGACGCTACGGGCTGGATTGTACGACTCTGCGATCCATCTGGTCTTATGACCAGACAGTAGCGCCACCCCCGCTCCGATCCTCCACCTGGTGGGGGGCTAGCAGCCACGTCGCATAAAGCTCCCAGCTTTAGATGCAGGTACGGCCACAGAATGGCCATACAGCATGGCGCCGGCCGCGTGCAGACCCGGCCTGCCAAAAACTTCCCCCCTATAACCCTCCTCACCACCCCTTGACCAACCCCCACCAGTCTACCCAGCCCCCGCTGAAGCCCTTCCTGTCAGCAGAACGGCTTCCCACCGCTCCACCTCCAACTGTGGCGGTGCTAGACACAGTCCGCAGCTGCCTGGGGAAAGCGGGCAACATAATCAAAGACCCCTCCCACCGGCTTACTCACTCTTCCAACGTCTTTCATCGGGCAGGAGATACAGAAGTCTGAGAGCACGCACGAACAGACTCAAAAACAGCTTCTTTCCCGCTGTTACCAGACTCCTAAATGACCCACTTATGGACTGACTTCATTAACTCTGCATCCCTGTATGCTTCACCCGATGCCGGTGTTATCTAGTTACATTGTGTACCTTGTTTTGCCCTATTATGTATTTTCTTTTATTTCCTTTTCAGTTCATGTATTTAATGATCTGTTGAGCTGCTCGCAGAAAAATACTTTTCACTGCACCTCAGTACACGTGACAATAAACAGAATCCAAATCCAAAAATGGATTCTCTGGCCGATCACTGAACGCAATTTTGGTAATCGGAAAACCAAGCCCTTTGTCATCTGATTGGGTGGTTTATCAGAAACAGCTTTTTCCTCCCACCACCAGCTTATCGCCAATGAACAAATGCTTTGAAACAAAATAGGAGAACACCATGTTGTTAAAGTGTAGCAATGACCTTATCCCTTCAGTTATGTGAAATGAGTTCCCGGAGGATTAATCTTTAGTTCCTGAAAACTCCAGAACCATTCTTCAGAGTTGGGAACCCAATCTGAGGCTTGTTTGGAATCATTAAGCACCTGACTGAGTTTCAGTCTCTCCGTGAAAACCTACATCTGAAATGATATCTCCTGTTTGTCACCCCACTCAGATGCTGTAAAGCGCACGAAGGCTGTTATGACGAAGGCAAAAAAATGGGCTGTACCCTCGAGGAATCATGGTATAGTTCAGAGTGTGATAATGGATTTCCCAGGTGTGGTAAGAAAACATCAAACAAATTTAATGTTGACCTCGGGAAGTTGCACTGACTCCCTGTCCTCTCCCTTCCCTCAATAGTTCAACATCAGTAAAGTACAACAACAACCTATATTTATGTGGTACCTTCAGAGTAATGAAACATTCAAAGTGACTGACCAAAAGCTTTTGTTAAAGATGCTTTAAGGAATGTCTCAATAGAGAAGCAAAGGTGGAGGGAGGGAATTTCGGAGCTTGGGGCCCAGACACCTGAAGACACGGCCACCAATGGTGAACCGATTAAAATTGGGAATGTTCAAGAGCCCAGGACCAGAATTCTCCGTTTGGGAGATTATGGGCTGGATTCTCTGCGGCATCAGGAACTGAGCTACTGGCACAGGCGGCACAGAATCCAGTGTTCAGCGGAAAACAGAATCGGCACCGGCTCTCGAGGGATAATGCAAACGAGTCATTAAGGTCCATTTGCATCCTATTACCGGGCTGGGCACCATGGGCGGGATTCTACGGTCACCAACGCTGAAATCACATTCGGAAACCGAACGGAGAATCCCCGTTTGCACCGAAATCGGGGGTGGTGCCGCTTTTGCGTTTCTCCGCCCCTCAAAAGTGGTGTATTCAGGGAATACGCCACACGCCGTAGGGATGGTCTCAGGACGTCATTGAGTCCCACCTCCGATGCTTCACCCCCCCCCCCTCCCAATGGCCGCGGAACACTTACAGTATTTTTTTTCGTGGACCCCGCGTGGCAGCTTGCGGACTGTGTCCATTGCTGGCACAATCTCGGGGGGGGATGGGATGGGGGGGAGCCGTGCTGCTGGCCGGGGGAACTTTGCCGAGGGCTGGGGGGACTGGTTACAGGGGGGCACAATCTGGCAGCTCAGTTCCGCGCGCCATTCTCCGGCCATGTCCACAGGTAAAGCTGCATGGCTGCTAGCCCCCACCGGGCAGAGGAACAGTGCAGCTATTACACCATTATTTCTGGCGTAAAATGCCACTGTTCCCACGCTGCCGTCAGCTCTTAGTCTGTAAATCGGAGAATCCAGCCCCATATTCTCCTGGTCACGCTGATTCTCCAGTCCTCTGAGCTGGGAATCACGTGGACAGGAATTGGTGCAGGTCCTGACCGCTCAGGGAGATGCCCCCAAAGTCTATTGCAGGTCCACTCTTCCCACCTGCAATGCAAGACCTGCCAACCCAGCCACCTTGCTGGCCACCGACCCAGGTCCCTGGGTGGACATAGAGACAGAGGGCTCTGGACACCCTCATACCCCAGCTATATCAACAAGGGGATGGGCGTGGCCAAGTTCAATCAGGTAGCCAACAGGTGTTGACACTCTTCAGAAGCGCTGCTGCACTGTAGCGGAAGAAGGTGATCATCCAAGCTCACCCCAACCAAAGGACACCTGCACCGTGGCTTTTGGAGCCCTCCTGGGGTCTCTGCCCGGGCAGAGACCTCACCAGGGTCCCCCATCCCTCAACATGGATGTGGCTCTCAAGCCTCTGTGCATCCACAACGGCAGCTGTGGCCACGTAGAGAGTGAGCAATGCTGGCTGTACTCCAAAATTCATTCTCTGCAGGGGGGAAAAGAGAAGTCAGCAAGATTAGTATTCCATCCAAAGCGAACAGGTCACATGGTCACCCTGAGTTGTACTTCAGCGCCATCCTCAACATGTTCCCTCCCAACCCCACCTCTCACCCCTCGATATGTTGTCATCCGCACTGCACCCCTATCCTCATCAGTGAGTGGCACCGGGCCTGTGATGTGGGAGCCTCTATCCTGATCTCCCATCCCTGTCAACAGGGGGACCAGTGGCTGCTGCCAACCGTGTCAGGCTCTGTAGCCCCTGTCCTGTTTCCCCCAGTGGGTTTCCTCACAGGTTGGGCCGTGGTTATCCCGCCAGCAGGTGGAAACTGGTTTTACGTTGAAGAAGGTTGCCGTGTGTCACCAATCACCTCCATGCCTGTGTGTGGGCAGGTCCTAGAGATGGAGGTGAGTGAGGGAAAAGAGTGTCTGCTGGAAGATTAGCTGCAGTGGGATGTGGGTCCTGGATGTGACACGTAACTGATGACACCCTGACCAGCGGCAAGGTGAAGGGGAGAAGGGGCGCAGTGGACATCGGGGCTTGGAGACGGTTGGTGGTCCTGAGGCGGGTGGGCTAGCTGATGGTATCACTGGTGAGGCCTCTGCCCTGAGAGGGGCAGTGTGCCAGGGAGGGTGCCCGCAGCCACGGTGCATGTGCCCTTTGTTTGTGGTGAGCTCTGCTATTCCTCGGCTTCCTCTGCAGTGGGGCTGGGATTCTGATGAGTGAACCGAGGAGTGGCAGCACCTGGTGGACACTGATTGAACTTGGCCACGCCAATCCCGTTGATGGGTCAGCTGAGGTCAGAGGGTATCCAGAGGGGCAGCCAGGGTGGTTCCCAGATGACCAGAGGCTCTCTGAACATTTACAGGACGCAGTGAGCAGATATTCATCGACTTGTGGCACTGGTTCTGGCCCTTCTAGTGAGGCTGGCAGCACTGACCACCTCTGCCCCCTCTTCCCATGCGCTGTTGAGTAGGTCGGGCCCGAGTCCCTGCCCCACCCTGGGGAAACATACATAGCAAATAGAAGTAGGAGAGGCCATTCGGCCCTTTGAGCTTGCTCTATCACTGATTCTGACCATGGCTGATCATCAAGTTCAATACCCTGATCATGGTGGCCATATTGCAGCAGTTTCTCTGGCCTGAAACGCCACTGTTCCCACGCCGGCATGGGGACATAGCCCCAGAATCGGAGAATCCAGCCCCCTGTATCTGTGAAGGCCAACATACCATTTGTCTGTTATTAAACTCCATCCCTCTAGCAATGAAGGACAGCATTCCATTTGCCTTCTTAATTACCTGCTGCACCTGTAAACCAACCTTTTGTGATTCATGCACCAGGACACCCAGGTCCCTCTGCACAGCAGCATGCTGTAATTAAATAATAGTCCATTTTGCTGTTATTCCTACCAAAATGGATGATCTCACATTTACCAATATTGAACTCTATCTGCCAGACCCTTGCCCACTCACTTAAACTATCTATATCGTTCTGCAGACTTTCAGTGTCCTCTGCATACTTTGCTCTACACTGATCTAAGTGTCATCTGCGACCTTTGACACATTAAACTTGGACCCCAACTCCAAATCATCTTTGTAAATTGTAAACAATTACGATGCCAACAGTGATCCCGAGCCACTGATCGGAGACCAGAAAAACTCCTATTTATCCCAACTCTTTGCTTTCTGTTAGTTACCTAATCCTCTATCCATGCCAATGCATTACCAGTAACACCGTGCGTCTTTATCTTATGCAGCAGCCCTTTGTGTGGCACCTTGTTGAATGCCGTCTGGAAATCCAGATACACCATATCCACCGATACCCCATTGTCCACTGCACTCGTAATGTCCTCAAAGAATTCCAGTAAATTAGTTAAACGTGACCTGCCTTTCATGAACCCATGCTGCATCTGCCCAATGGGACAATTTCTATCCATATGTCTCGCTATTTCTTCCTTGATGATAGATTCCAGCATTTTGCCCACTACAGAAGTTAAGCTAACCGGCCTACAGTTACTTGCCTTTTAGGGTTTAGCTCACTGGGCTAAATCGCTGGCTTTGAAAGCAGACCAAGCAGGCCGGCAGCACGGTTCGATTCCCGTACCAGCCTCCCTGGACAGGCGCCGGAATGTGGCGACTAGGGGCTTTTCACAGTAACTTCATTGAAGCCTACTCGTGACACTAAGCGATTTTCATCCATCTACTTTTTTAAATAGTGGCATCACATTTGCTGTTTTTCAATCTTACGGAACTGCCCCAGAGTCCAGCCAAATTTGGTAAATTACCACAAGCGCATTTGCTATTTCCTCACTACCTCTTTTAGTACCCTGGGATGCATTCCATCAGGGCCAGGAGACTTGTCTATCTTTAACCCCATTAGTTTGCCCAACACTACCTCCTTTGTGTTAATGATCCTCACCTGCCATAGCTTCCTTGCCATCCATTATTGGCAAGTGATTTGCGTCTTCCACTGTGAAAACCGCCACAAAACACCTGTTCAATGCCTCAGCCATTTCCTCATTTCCCATTATTAAATCCCCCTTCCCATCCTCTAAAGGACCAATGTTTACCTTAGCCACCCTTTTTCGTTTTATACATTTAAAAAAAAATTTAGTGTACCCAATTTATTTTTTCCAATTAAGGGGCAATTTAGTGTGGCCCAATCTACCTAGCCTGCACATCTTTGGGTTGTGGGGGTGAAACCCACGGAAACACGGGGAGAATGTGCAAACTCCACACGGACAGTGACCCAGAGCTGGGATTGAACCTGGGACCTCGGCCCCGTGACTGCAGTGCTACCCACTGCGCCACCGTGCTGCCCCTTCGTTTTATATATTTGCAGAAACTTTTGCTATCATAGAATTTACAGTGCAGAAGGAGGCCATTCGGCCCATCGAGTCTGCACTGGCCCTTGGAAAGAGCACCCAAGCCCATGCCTCCACCTTATCACTGTAACCCAGTAACACCACCTAACATTTTGGACACTAGGGAGCAATTTATCACAGCCAATCCACTAAACCTGCACATCTTTGGACCGTGGGAGAAAACCGGAGCACCCGGAGGAAACCCACGCAGACACGGGGAGAAAGTGCAAATTCCACACAGTCACCCGAGGCCGGAATTGAACCTGGCATCCCTGCCTCGTTCCCCAAAATAGTGGAAAGTATCCCGAATTCATATAGTTTGTTTTTACACATGCTGTCAGATCCTTATACAGCAATTTCAGCAATACAGCAAATTCACCCACGCCACAAATTTAGGCCCAATCTCAAATTTCTATAACTCCACTCCACTCTGTCAAACGCCATCTCCGCATCCAATGCCACCAAAACCCTCCCCACGGCCAGAGAAAGCAGCGGCTTCCCCACATTCGACGAGAGCTGCCTGCCTTCACCTTCGGGAGACACTTCTCCAACCTTAATGCCAACACCTTTGCCAATATCTTAGCATCCACATTCAGTAGAGAAATTGACCTGTATGACACACAGTCTACCGCATCCTTCTCTTTTTTTAAGTAATAGTGAGGTGGATGCCCGACCCATCATCTCCGGCAATACTCGCCTAACCATCACATCCTCAAATATTTTTACCATCAGCAGTGCCAACTTATCCTTACATCTTTTTATAAAATTCCACCGGGAACCCATCCGGCCCTGGCGCCTTATCCGACTGCATCTTCCCTATCGCTGCCTGCACTTCTTCCACCCTATTGGTTCCTCTGTTCCCGCCCTCTCCTTGGGAATGGCGGTCAACCTTTTCTTCACAAACTGAGCTTCGTCCCAGTTTGGGGCAAAAACGCTAACCAGCACGACCAGCCTCCCTTCCAATGCACCCGTTACTAACACGTACCCACCCCCACTGGTCAGCCACCACCTTCTCCACCTGGAAGCTCACTTGTTTGCCCACCAGTATCGCTAACCCCCAGGGTCTGCTGTTGAAGCCCAAGTTAAACACCTGGTCCTTCACCCTCTGATGACTTTCCTGTAACAGCATCACGTCCGCTTTCAGGCCCTTCAAGTGCAGAAATACTCACATTCTCTTCGCCCCTACCCCCAACCCTCACACATTCCACGTCACCACTCTGACCGGGGGTCTCACAACCCACCCTCGCCTTTCCTACCCATCATAATCATCCCCTCAGGCCCCGGCTAACTGGCGAGACCCAGCCCTAACCTTGATCACCATCGCACTCCTCCCACCCCTCCCCTTCCCAGAATTCCCCCAACCACAACCTCTTGAAAACACCTCACCCAGTGTCGTCCCCATCCCCCCACCATTCACACCTCCCAGGTCAACTGAAACCTGCCCAGACAGGTTCCAATGACCGCATACCACACCACCCCCCCCCCCCCCCAACCTCGTTGCCGTTTACTAGCCAACATTGTGTTTGCTTGCGTGGAAGCCCCTGCCAGAGCCCCGTCCCCACACCAGAAAAACACACCAACACCAAATTCCCCCTCACCCAACCTCTCCAAACTCCCAACACCCTGCACCCAACAAACCACAAATCCCAACCATCCTTCCTAAAGCACCCCAGCCCAAACACCTCTTACACAAAAGAAGTAAAGATAAACATCCAGAATGGAAAAGACCATAAAGGAAAAACCAGAACAAAAAGCATCAAAGTCCAAACTCAGTTAAGTCCCAGGTCTTCTGCCTTCACAACTGCCTCCGTCACTGTCTCGAAGTAGCAGTCCCTGCCATTATGTGTGACTCTCCGCCTTGCCAAAGGTCGATCACACCAAACCGCACGTTGCTTAGATACAATGCCACCCCAGCCCAACCAAAGGCCGCCCGTTTCCTCACCAGCTCCACCCTGGGATCCTGATATATACGTATACCATTACCATCCCACTCCACCTCCCACTTCAGCTTCGCCCATTTCGGCACCTTCTCCTTTACCTGATAATTGTGAAATCAGACGATCACAGCTCTCGGTGGTTCATTCGTTTTTTGTTTCAGCCAGAGTGACCAGTGAGTCATATACAATTTGTAGTGGGAGGGGTCCTCCTAGTGCTCCATCAACTTCACAAACATCTCAGCAAAGTAGTCTATACACACCCACGATCTTCAAGGTCTCCTTTGTGACCTGTTCCCCATATGCTCTACATCGCCTCTCAGCCCTCTGTTGTTCTCCACCACACTCTGCAGGCTCCTCACCCATTGAGGTGAACTGTTCACTGTGCTGTGACAATGCCTCCTCCACCCCCTTCATCTTCTCTCTTTGCTTCCACACTGCCAAAATCTTCGCCGACGCCTTTTTCACCGGGGTAAGAGTCCCACCCGCCCACTCCTTGAGCGAGGTCACCATCTCTGTCGGATGCCTGTCAAAGGGTTTTGAAAACATCCGCTCAAACTCCCTGGCCATCACTTTGGCCATCTTTTATATTGTGATTGGCAAGGCCCCACCCGGCAAGCTCTCCCACCATCTTTTCTCCCGTTGAGCTCTTCACCACATTTGACGATGGACTTTCGCTCACTCCCTTTTTCCCTGGGTTCTTCCAGTTTTTGACATCCTTCAAATGCCCCAGACTTTTTTTCCAAATCTCTCGGACAAGTGTAAGTGCTGAGTGTCTTCCATTACTACCTCCTGGATCCTCACGTGTAGTCATACTGTCCGTCCCTGATCACAAACCAAATGAAGTAGCTAAGCTAAGCTAAGCTAAGGGGTGCGACAACGTGTCCAGGGAACATTATCTCTCCCTGATGCCATTGCCCTGTCTGAAGCTCCGAGTCCAGCTCATTCACCCTGAGCCGCAGTTCCTGGGGAACATTCGTGGTGATATCAAGTTTTGAGAGTTTGCTGCTTCTCGCTGTGGTGTGACTCTCATTATGTCACCCCCCCCAACAATGTTAGGGACCCCCAATACATTAAAGGAATGCAGCACACATCACATGACAGAATCCACTGAGAATTCCCCTCTTCAGTAGAACAGTGAGGATCGCACTGCGGGAGCCAGAGAACTTCATTTGAATACATTATCATGTGATGATCCATCAGTTACACCCCCCTCCGCCTCACAGTCGTGACCCAGCACCGGCGCAATTTACTTCATGTCTGGCCAAGGGTGAGGCAGTCAAGGGGATCCCCCCTGGGGCTCAGAAGCAGTATGGACACTGGGGGTGGGGAAGGAGGTGGGACACACCCAATTGCCAGAGACTAACATGTTGCCATTTCTTGTTACAATTCTGCCCTACAACATAGGTGCATCGTACATTAGGAAGCTTCAAGTATATTATCAAGCCCACAACCATTGTGAATCACCCACAATATGATCGTTGTTGGCTTTAACACCTCGCACCACATTAGTGTGTATTTTCAAGTGTGTGTTTCCATGTATACACCACAGTGCATATTTTATACTGTGTATATTTGGTTGTTCTCTCCTCTTTCTCAGGTCGATTGTTCGTGCCGTATGTCAAACCAGAGTGTAGTACGAAGGCGTGCCTATGTGACGTTCAAGCTGCCCTGTGCTTCAAGGAGAAGAGCCACACATTCAATAGAGAGTTTGTGCATTATGACCAAAGCCTGTGTAAGACCGTCCCATAGCTCCAGCTCGCAATGAAGCGATGGTGATGTAACCGAGAGACACACTGACACGAATCTCTCCAATAGAATATTCCGGGTGTGATTGTTGGGATTTTTCTCTCGCCGTCTCATTGATTTCTAATTGCTTACTGAGTGTCTCTCAGATCTCGCTTTTGTTGCTATTTTACCTTTAATTCATTTAAAATGTACTTTACAATTCTGGTGAAATAAAATACACTGATTTAAGCATGCAATGCTGGGAGTGGGAGTGTTTATTCATTATTGATACAGGGGGGCATGTCCAGTTAGTTTCTGCACAGACATTATGATCGTTCACAGACAGTATGGGATCCTGCTGTTCTCTTTGTACTTTGTGGTGCGACACTGACACCTGCTGGTCACTTCACGTCTCTGCTCTCAAATGATGACAGAGGCACCCCTGGTGTCACAGTCTGAAACTACCAACTTCATTGAGCCAAATGCTGCAACTCATGTGGTAATTTCGACATTGCTGCAATCAGTGTAAATAAAACTTGGGAGAGATATAAAGTGGGCTATCACATCTGGGTCAAAATTACCCCCAGTAAATATTGTTCAATCTCTCATTCATTCAGACTCCTGCCCCAAGTTATTGCAAAGTGGTTAATTCTTTAGCAATGTGAGATCAAATTGTGTTCACTACAGGAACCTTCTTACAGAGATTCTGTTGAATATCATAAAAATGTGAGAAAGGGGAGCAGGATATTACGATCCTGGACCAGACCCCAACAGCGGCTCGGATACTGGACAGAAACACCAATATTTTATTTTAATTTTGTAAGGAAAGGATCCCTCGCTCCAGCTGTGATTTCTCAAAGAATTGGAGATCTGGGGCTAGATTCTCTGATTCTGCAACTATGCATCTGGTCTTAGCACCACAACGTCGGCACCACCTTCGTACCAATGCTCCATCAGGTGGGGGGGGGAGGGGGGGGGGGGTTTAACCTGCTGATATGGACACAGAATGGCCCGGTCCAAGGCCGCGCATGCGCACGGTGGTGGAAGGCGGCGGCCGGGCTGTACAACATGGCACCGGCTGCGCGCCAAAAACCGCCCTCCTGAAACCCGCCTTGCCACCACCGGATCATTCCTCGCAAGCCCCCCCAGCCTCCGCCACATTCCGCCCACCCCCGCCAGCGGAACGGCTCCCCCTCCATGATTGTGGCTGCTGGACACAGTCCGCAGCCGCTACTCCAGGTTTATGAAAGTTGAGACGACACACGACCGATGCCGTCAGGAAGTCGGCTCATCGGGGTCGAAGCATCGGGGGAGGGCCTCAGGTGACGTCCTGAGGCCGTCCCAACGATGTGCAGCCTATTCTTCTAAAACGCCGTTTTTAAGGCAGCACATCCCCCAATTTCGGCGTAAAAAGGGATTCTCTGGCCCATCGCTGAACGCGATTTCAGCGTCGGCAATCGGAGAATCCCGCCCATTGTATATGAAAACAAACTTTATTACCAACACAGTTTGAAAACATTTTTAACATCACACCAGAAAAAGCTACAATGACCCCTTTAACAATGCTAATCAACACAGTGAATGCAGTTAGCCTTAACTGCTATCTTTATTGTCACTCAAACAACAACAAAAACATCTCAGCTCTCATTTCACTGAAAAAATATAGTTATCCCTCAGGGACACCTGCTTAACAGAGATATATGTTTGATATATGGTAGCATAGTGGCACGGTAGCATAGTGGTTAGCACAATTGCTTAACAGCTCCAGGGTCCCAGGTTCGATTCCCGGCTTGAGTCACTGTTTGTGCGGAGTCTACACGTTCTCCCCGTGTGTGCGTGGGTTTCCTCCGGGTGCTCCGGTTTCCCCCACAGTCCAAAGATATGCAGGTTAGGTGGATTGGCCATGTAAATTGCCCTTAGTGTCCAAATTTGCCCTTAGTGTTCGGTGGCCTCACAGAGTTATGGGGATAGGGTGAGGGTGTGGGCTTGGGTTGGGTGCTCTTTCCAAGAGCCGGTGCAGACTCGTTGGGCCGAATGGCCTCCTTCTGCACTGTAAATTCTATGAATTCTATGATAAAGAGATATCTAATGCCACTGCTTTAAACAAAAGGTCTGACTCCTGTCAGAACCATGCAGAAATTCTGGATCCATTTATTCAAAAGCTGCTTCAGGTTGTTTCAGCTCACCTCCTAGTTACACCCTTCTGAACTGCTGGGAAAGAAACTGCGAACCTAGACTGAACTGACATGCTTGACTTCTGCACACCCTTCTCCAGGCTCAACATCACCAATCCCTTCTCTTTGGTGAATACTGATGCAAAGTATTCATCCCATTTGGAAGCAAGTGGACGTATTAGCGAGAGGCAGCACGGTTTTGTGAAAG
This sequence comes from Scyliorhinus canicula, assembly GCF_902713615.1. Lineage (NCBI taxonomy): Eukaryota > Metazoa > Chordata > Chondrichthyes > Carcharhiniformes > Scyliorhinidae > Scyliorhinus > Scyliorhinus canicula. The sequence continues at coordinate 11,506,582 of NC_052172.1, forward strand.
GGAGGTCGTGTCTCACTAACTTGATAAGAGTTTTCAATAACAAAGATGATTGATGCAGATAGGGCAGTGGATTTTGTCTATATGGACTTCAGTAAGGCCTTTGATAAGGTCCCTCATGGCAGACTGGTACAAAAGGTGAAGCTGGCAAGATGGATACAGAACTGGCTAGGTCATGGAAGGCAAAGAGTAGCGATAAAAGGGAGCTTTTCTGATTGGGGGGCTGTGACTAGTGTTGTTCTGCAGGGATCAGTGTTGGGACCTTTGCTGTTCGTAGTATATATAAATGATTTGGAGGAAAATGTAACTCTCTGATTAGTAAGTTTACGGACGGCACAAAGGTTGGTGGAATTGTATACAGCGATGAGGACTGTCAGAGCATACAGCAGGATTTAGATTATTTGGAGACTTGGGCGGAGAGATGGCAGATGGAGTTAATCTGGACAATTGTGAGGTAATGCATTTTGGAAGGTCTATTACAGGTAGGGAATATACAGTGAATGGTAGAACCCTCATGAGTATTGATAGTCAGAGAGATATAGGGGTACAGGTCCACAGGTCACTGAAAGGGGCAACACAGGTGGAGAAGGTAGTCAAGAAGGCATACGGCATTCTTGCCTTCATTGGCCGGGGCACTGAGTATAAGAATTGGCAAGTCATGTTGCAGCTGTATCGAACCTTAATTAGGCCGCACTTGGAGTATAGTGTTCATTCTGGTTGCCACACTACCAGAAGGATGTGGAGGCTTTAGAGAGGGTGCAGAAGAGATTTACCAGGATGTTGCCTGGTATGGAGGGCATTAGCTATGAGGAGAGGTTGAATAAACTCGGTTTGTTCTCAATGGAACGACGGAGGTTGAGGGGCGACCTGATAGAGGTCCACAAAATTATGAGGGGCTTAGACAGAGTGGATAGTCAGAGACTTTCTCCCAGGGTAGAGGGGTCAGTTACTAGGGGGCATCGGTTTGAGGTGCGAGGGGCAAGGTTTAGAGGAGATGTACGAGGCAAGTTTTTTACACAGAGGGTAGTGGGTGCCTGGAACCCGCTGCCAGAGGAGGTGGTGGAAGCAGGGATAATAGTAACATATAAGAGGGCATTTTGACAAATACATGAATAGGATAGGAATAGAGGGATACGGACCCCGGAAGTGTAGAAGATTTTAGTTTAGACGGGCAGCACGTTCGGCGCAGGCTGGGTGGGTCGAAAGGCCTGTTCCTGTGCTGTACTTTTCTTTGTTCTAATTACATCATCCTAACAAGCTGAAATCTAATTAAATCTGCACGGAACCCCCCCCCCCCCCCCCCCGCCCAAACAGAACTGTATCAGCCCAAGCCCATATGAATGCCTTAAGCACACCCAGGCTGCCAATCTTTCAAATGAGGACTCTTTAAAAACACTACTGCAACACTCTAACCCAAGCTTTTAACCTGTACTGCACAAAATACCTATAACGGAAGATATCAGAAATTCCTACCTTCATCACAAGGAGTAGACCATTCTGCCCATCGGGCCTGTTCCTCCATTCGAAATGATTGTAGCCAATCCTTGCCACAATTCCTCTTTCTCACCGGCTACAAACATCCCATAGCTCCAGCTCGCAATGAAGCGATGGTGATGTGACCGAGAGTCACACTGACAAGAATCTCTCCAATAGAATATTCCGCGTGTGATTGTTGGGATTTCTCAATCGCCATCTCACTGATTTCTGATTGCTCACGAGTGTCTCTCAGATCTCGCTTTTGATGCTGTTTTACCTTTAATTCATTTAAAATATACCTTACAATTCTGGTGAAATAAAATACACTGATAGAAGCATGCAATGCTGGGAGTGGGAGTGTTTATTCATTATTGATACAGGGGGCATGTCCAATTAGTTTCTGCACAGGCATTCTGATCTTTCACAGACAGTATGGGATCCTGCTGTTCTCTTTGTACTTTGTGGTGCGACACTGCCACCTGCTGGTGTAACAGCAGCAGCAGCCATCACGTCTCTGCTCTCAAATGATGGTATCTCATCTTCCGGTTTGGCCTTCCGGCCTGAACATCGAATTCAACAACTTCAGATGATCATCTCTACTCCACCTCGACCCATTTGTTTTCATCCCATTTCATTTTAACTGTCTTTTACCATTTCTTTCTTTCTTAATATATATTTAATTCCTCCCCCCCAATCCTATCCACCTTTCCTTCACCTTTCTCCTCTTTGCTTCCCCCTTCCCTTACCCCACATCTACAGTTCACCCTCTGATGTTAGTTTCCCTGCTGTTTGACCTTTCACATCTTTTGTTCTCTCTGGGGACTGCCATTAGCACTCTTCCCCTGGGTTTATGTGGCCATTAGCACCCGGTTTCCCTGGGTTTCTGTGGCTATGACTCATCTTTCATTCTCGCTCCACGGTATAAATATTTCCCACTTTCTCTATCTGTTAGCTTTGATAAAGAGTCAACGGACTTGAAACTTCAGCTCTTTTCTCTCCCTACAGATGCTGCCAACCTGCTGAGATTTTCCTCTTTTGTTTCAGATTCCAGTATCCGCAGTAATTTGCTTTTATCCAGTGATGATAGAGGCACCCCTGGTGTCACAGTCTGAAACTGCCAACGTCATTGAGCCAAATGCTGCAACTCGTGGGGTAATTGCGGCATTGCTTCCCCCGGTAGCATGGTGGTTAGCATGGTGGGCAGTATGGTAGCATGGTGGTTAGCATAAATGCTTCACAGCTCCAGGGTCCCAGGTTCGGTTCCCGGCTGGGTCACTGTCTGTGCGGAGTCTGCACGTCCTCCCCGTGTGTGCGTGGGTTTCCTCCGGGTGCTCCGGTTTCCTCCCACAGTCCAAAGATGTGCGGGTTAGGTGGATTGGCCAGGCTAAATTGCCCGTAGTGTCCTAAAAAGTAAGGTTAAGGGGGGGTTGTTGGGTTACGGGTATAGGGTGGATATGTGGGTTTGAGTAGGGTGATCATTGCTCGGCACAACATCGAGGGCCGAAGGGCCTGTTCTGTGCTGTACTGTTCTATGTTCTATGCTGCAATCAGTATGAATAATAATTGGGAGAGATATGGGTCGGGATTCTCCAATCCCGTGGCCAAGTTCTGACGCCTGCGTCAAAAGCGGCATGAACGACTCAGGTGTCAAGGCCAGCAAAAGTGCGCATATTCTGCTCCACAGAAGGGGCCAGCACGAGAAGCGCGATGGCGTGACCCGGAACGGCGTCACAGACGCGCTGTTAAATGGATGCCATCAGCGGAGAAACAGTGCAACATGGGAAGGTGGCCGTCTACCGCGCAGCGTCGAGGTTCCAGGACCGGGACACCGTGCAGCGGAGGAGGGAGGCCCTGTACCCCAGACACAGCCATAGGGTCGCTGCCAACACCAGCCAGCGCCTGCGGAGAGAGGTGGGAGAAGATTTCAGCGCCGTGGGCATAACCCTCAGGACAAGCAGCCAGTGCCACAAGAAGGTCAATGACCTAGTCAGGGCAGCCAGGGTGAGTACATCCTCCTGTGCCCATGGCACCAACCCCGCAAGCCCCCACACATGTGGCACTGCCCACCTCCATCCGCATGATGGGCAGTACAGCCCTAGCTGAGACCCACATGGCTGCACCCACCCATGCAAGCTGCATTGGCAGGATGGCCTCTGAACCAATGCCAACATACACCCAACCGCTGGGCTGCAAGTATATGTCCACCTAACAATGATCTTTCTCTCTTTTCTCTTTCCATCCCCGACTCCCCCCCTGCCAAGAGAAGCGCACCTATAAAAACCGGGAGCATGCCAGGACCGGAGGGGGTCCACCTGAATTGCGGCCCCTCACCGTTCATGAACAGAGGGCCCTGGACCTCGCAGATGGACCCAAGGACCGGGAGGTTGCGGATGCAGAGATCGGGAGCTCACCACCAAGTGAGGTCCCCCATGCCTGCCCCCCCCCACTCCTGCCCCCTCCTCTCATCCCCCCTTCCCCATCCCCTTCCCCCCTGCCAGCCCACTCTGCTCCTGCCCCCCTCCTCTCAACCCTCCTTCCCCCCCCGCCAGCACTCCCCACTCCTGCCCCCCTCCCGCCACCCCCTCAGCCCCGACTGCGTATCTAACCATGCATGCTGTATTATGTATTGCAGGACCAATGTTGGAATGGCGTTAGCACGTCACCTGAAGGCCCTCCCCCAATGCTCCGTGCTCGATGGGCCAGGTTCCCGTCCACGCGGTTGACGTGTGGTCTCAGCGGTCAGGAACCCGATGTGGCGGCTGCAGACTGTGTGCAGCGACGCCACAGTCGGGTGGGAGCCGTGCTGCTGGCTGGAGGGGCTTCTGCGAGGGCCGGGGGAACTGGTGGGGTGTACAGTCTCCGTTAAAAGGTCTCGAATGCCCGATTGACCTCCTTTGGTCTGTTACCAGTCTGCCTTTGCTATTCGTAACCTGCGCTATTTCCCTCGTGGCTCCCTGCTTTCTCAGCTGGTGAGCCAATAGGCAGCCAGCCTTGTCTCTATGTTCATAGAAGGTCCCCCAGTGTCTGGCGGAGTTGGTACACTGCTTTCCTAGTGGATAGCAGGTTAAGGTCCATTTGCAGCTTTTTCCTCTCCGCTAGCAGCTCTATGGTCGGGGCCTCAGAGTACTTTCTATCGACTTCCATAATGGAGTCCACTAGCTGTCGCTTGGCCACCCTCTCTTCCCTTTCTCTACTTGCCCTGTAGGCTATGATCTCTCCTCTGATCACGGCCTTCAGTGCCTCCCAAAACGTGAAAGGTGAGACCTCCCCGTTTTGGTTGTTACTAACGTAGTCACCTATGGCCTGCGATATATTTTGGCAGAAAGCCTTGTCGGCTAGGAGGTCCATGTCCAGCCTCCATGTGGGGTGCTGGGCCTGGCCTGTCTCCAACCTCACATCCATATAATGTGGAGCGTGGTCGGAGATAGCAATCGTGGAGTAGACCGTTCCCGTGATCCCTGGAAGCACCGATTTCCCCACTGCAAAGAAGACGATACGGGTGTACACCTTGTGCACCTGCGAAAAGAACGAGAACTCCTTTTCTCCCGGGTACAGGAACCTCCATGGGTCCTCCACCCCCATCTGTTCTATGAAGGCCCCTAGCTCCCTAGCCATGCCAGACGTTTTCCCCATTCTGAGGTTTGATCGGTCGGTCAGTGGGTCCAGCACGCAGTTAAAGTCGCCCCCCATAATCAGTCAGTGTGTGTCAAGGTCGGGGATTTCCGCCATGGATTTCTTTATGAATTCTGAGTCGTCCCAGTTGGAAGCGTACACATTTACCAGAACGACAGGTGCCCCTTCCAGGACACCGCTGACCATGACGTACCTTCCCCCTGGGTCCGTAACTGTCTTGCTTCACGTAAACCTCGTCCTTTTGCAAATTAATATTGCTACCCCCCCAAGTCCCCGTCCCGTAGCGTGAGTGGTACGTCTGTCACACCCAGCCCTTCCTTACCAGCAGTCGGTCCTTCTCCCTCAGGAGCGTCTCTTGTAGGTAGGTTATGTCGGCTTTTCGGCTTCTTAGTTGGGCGAACACTCTGGATCTTTTCACTGGGCCGTTGAGTCCCCTTACATTCTAGGTAACAATCCTGGTGGGGGGTTTCTGACCCCCCTGGTCCTGTGGGATCACCCATACTTACCTGGTGGATGCGACCCTGCACTCCGGGGTTTCCCTTTGCTAGGGGGCCGTCCAAAATGGTCAGGGTTGGCTCTCACCATGGGGTCGGGCCCCAGCGCTCAGGGGTTTCCCTTTGTCCAAGGGGTACCCAATGTGGCCACCAGCTGTGTGTACGCCACACGGGGACGCCCCTGCGCTCGAGTGTCTCCCTCCGCCCTGACGCCCTCTCGAGTGGTTGTTTGCGGCGCCCTCTTGGTTCCTTGCCCTGCTCCATGCCTGCCAAGGCCTATGTCTGTACTGCTTCACTAACGCACCCTTCTCTTTGCTTCTCTTTTGTTCTGCATTCTCCCCCAGACTCCTCTCCCCCCCCCTCAGCCCATGTCCCTTTGTCCTCCCCCGTGTTCTCCCCCCACCTTCTGCCCCCCCTCCCCTCCTTGTGCCAGATGCTCCCCCTCCCCTGTGAGGGGCGCTGCGGTCCTCCTTCCTTCCTGCCCACCCATGCTAGCCCTCCTCGCAAGTACGGTGGCCCTCTGTGGTGAACGTATTGTACTAACCATTCACCACTATATTACACTATATCACGCTGTTGCCCATGTGGGCTCCACCTATGGACCATTGTACGATATTACACAGAATGTATCATGTTGGTGGCCTTTTAGCCTAGCTAGCAGGTGTCGGGCGTAAACCTGATTTGCTGGGTAAATGTAGTGTCCTTTCAACAGGGCCAGCGTGGCCTCGAAATCGTCCGCATCCTCGATGAGCGTGTAGATCTCTGGGCTCACCCTCGGGTGGAGAACTTGCATTTTCTGGTCCTCCGTGGGTGTCGTCGTGGCCGTCCTGAGGTACCCGTTGAAGAACGCCAGCCAGTGTTTGAAGGTTGCCGCTGTGTTTGCCGAATGGGGGCTGAGTTGCAGAATCCGGCTTGATTCGGAGCTCCATTCTTTAAAATCTAGTCCAATTAATTGATGCTCAATCAATGACTCCAGAAGCGAGATTGGATGACAATTGAAGGCTTTATTGGACTAGATGTTTCCCCCAGCAGCGCAGGTACAGAATGCAGCAGCTAGGGAGAGACAAACTCTTATACTCCGCCTTACTGGGCAGAACCAGCAGGCAGGCTTCACCAATGATCTTGCTGTCTCAGGTATCTCCCACACCCATGGTCTTACAGCATCAACCTAGGTACCATAAGACCCCTAATACCGACTACCACACACACTACTGGATGTTCTCCACAGTGGATCTGAAATCTGCATACCACCAGCTCCCAGTCTGTCTGGAGGACCGCCACTACACGGCCTTTGAGGCGGACGGCCGCCTCTGCCACTTCCTCCAGGTTCCCTTCGGCATCACAAACGAGGTCTCGGTCTTCCAAAGAACGATGGACCGAATGGTGGACCAAGACAGCCTGCGTGCCACATTTCTGTACTTGGACAACATCACCATTTGCGGCCACGACCAGCAGGACCACGACGCCAAACTCCAGACATTTCTCCAAACTGCCCAAGCCCTCAACCTCACTTATAACAAGGAGAAATGCGTTTTCCGCACAACCAGACTAGCTATCCTCGGCTACGTCGTGGAAAACGGAGCTCTAGGACCCGACCCCGACCGTATGCGCCCCCTCCTGCAACGCCCGATTCCCCACTGCCCCAAGGCCTTGAAAAGGTGCCTCGAGTTCTTTTTGTATTACGCCCAGCGGGTCCCCAACTATGCGAACAAAGCCCGCCCACTGATCAAAGCTACCACCTTCCCACTGGCGGCTGAGGCCCGCCAGGCCTTCAGCCTCATGAAGGCAAATATTGCCAAAGCTGCGATATGCGCGGTGGACGAGTCCGTCCCCTTCCAGGTGGAGAGCGACGTGTCAGAAGTCGCCCTCGCCGCCACCCTTAACCAGGCGGGCAGGCCAGTAGTATTTTTTTCCCGTACCCTAAACGCCTCAGAAATCCGACACGCCTCAGTCGAAAAAGAAGCCCAAGCCATCGTGGAAGCTGTGCGGCACTGGAGGCACTACCTCGCTGGTAGGAGGTTTACACTCGTCACCGACCAACGGTCGGGAGCCTTCATGTTTGATAATACACAACGGGGCAAGATCAAGAACGATAAGATCTTGAGGCGGAGAATCAAACTCTCCACCTATAATTACGATATAGTATATCGTCCTGGGAAGCTCAATGAGCCCCCAGATGCCCTGTCCCGCGGCACGTGCACCAGCACGCAAGATTACCGACTCTGGGCCATCCATTATGACCTCTGCCACCCAGGGGTCACCCGGCTTCTCCACTACATCAAGGCCCGCAACCTGCCCTACTCCACCGAGGAGGTCAGGGCCATGACCAGGGACTGCCAAATCTGAGCGGAGTGCAAGCCGCACTTCTATCGACCAGATAAGGCCCACCTGGTAAAGGCATCCTGGCCCTTTCAGCGCCTCAGTATCGATTTCAAAGGGCCCCTCCCCTCCACCAACCACAACGCGTATTTTCTCAATATCGTTGACGAGTTCTCCCGCTTCCCCTTTGCAATCCCCTGCCCCGATATGACTGCGGCCACCGTCATTAAGGTCCTGCATAGTGTCTTCACCTTGTTCGGTTTCCCCACTTACGTCACAGTGACCAGGGCTCCTCATTTATGAGCGATAAACTGCATCAGTACCTGCTCGGTAAGGGCATCGCCTCGAGCAGGACTACCAGTTATAACCCCTGGGGAAACGGACAGGTGGAGAGGGAGAACGTGACGGTCTGGAAGGCTGTCCTCCTGCCCTACGGTCTAGGAATCTCCCCGTTTCCCACTGGCAGGAGATCCTCCCCAACGCGCCCCACTCCATTAGGTCCCTCTTTTGCATGGCCACGAACGAGACCCCTCATGACCACCTGTTTGTTTTCCCCAGGAAATCCACCTCCGGGGTCTCGCTTCCAGCCTGGCTGAAGACACCGGGGCCCGTCCTACTCCGTAAACACGTCATGAGCCATAAGTCCGACCCCCAGTATGCATACGTAGAACACCCCGACGGCCGACAGGATACGGTTTCCCTACGGGACCTGGCACAAGCAGGTTCCACTACCACCACCACCCCAACCCACCCCCCCCCCAACCTACGCCAACCAGCGCCCCCGCCACTACATGGCCCCCGCACCCCCTCCTGTACTCCCTCCCCCCTTCACCGACCTACAGGATCGAAGCTGCAGAAGACACGCTCCCAGAGTCCACGTCTGTGCCCGCACCGGCGAGTTCACCACCCATGCCCGTACGGATGAGTTCAACACCCGGGCCAGCTGCGATACCAGAGCTCCGGCGATCACAGCGCACGATCAGGGCGCCGGACAGACTGAACCTGTGAACCCTTCACCCCTGTCGGACTTCAATTTTTTAACAGGGGGTGAATGTGAACTATTCACCATGTATTACACTGTATCACGCTGTTGCCCATGTGGGCTCCACCTATGGACCATTGTACGATATTTCACAGAATGTATCATGTTGGTGCCCTTGTGGGCTCTGCCCCTGGCTCCGGCCCTTGAGGGGAGGTATAAAGAGCAGCTGCCCTGTAGGCGGCTCTCACTAGCAGAGCAGTTGCAGGCAGGCACTGTTCTAGTCGATTAAAGCCACTGTTCACTTCAACTCTCTGTCTCGCGTGAATTGATAGCCGCATCACCCTCCTCCCAGTTTTTGCCCAGTTCTGACCCTGTTTAACATTTCTCCTACTGGCCCATGTCTCGCCCTCCTGGTTGCTTTTCTCACCCTCATTTCCCTCGCTCCACTCCCCCCCCCCCCCCCATTGCATTGAGGGAGGAGACAAGCTATGAGACAAGACAGCACAGTCCCGCGCAAGGCATAACACACATGTGCACAGCTCATGAGCCCATTGTCTTTGTTTGCGGTGTCCTCCGCTCTTTGTTCTGGTTTCCCCTTCCTTTTCTGTCCCCGTGTCTTTCATTGCGGTTGCGTGTGCTCCACCCCAAGCTTGTTCACTCTAACAAACTCATCAGCCGCCGCTGGGTTGTTAAAATACAGCTCTTTCCCCTCAAATGTTACCCAGAGTTTGGCCGGAAATAACATCCCAAATTTTACCTTGCTTTTGTGCAATGCTGATTTCGCCTTATTGAATTCAGCCCTTTTTTTGGCCAGGTCCGCCCCAATGTCCTGATTCAGCCTTATGATCTTCCCTTCCTACGTGCTCTGTTTCGTTTGCCAGGCCCACTTTAGGATTCTCTCCCGGTCTTGGAACCGGTGCATCTTCGCAGTAATTGCTCTGGGCTGATTCCTGGCTTTGGGCTTGTGTCGGAGCGAGCTGTGCACCCTGTCTATTTCCGGTGGGTTTGTGAATACCTCCTTTCCCACTAGCTTGTCCATCATTTGAGTGATGTAGCCTGTTGGGTCTCTAGCCCTCTATCCCCTCTGGCAGACCCACTATTTTAATGTTCTTCCGTCTGGACCTATTTTCCTGGTCCTCCACTATCCCTCTTAGGCTCCCCTGGGCCGTTACTAATCTTTTGACCTCGGCTTCTAGGGTTATCACCCTGTCGCTCTGGCCAAGGCGGCCCTCTCCAACTCCAGAATCGGTTTTTTTCTGCGCCTTCACTTCCCTTTCCAGGCCTTTAATGGTCTGCTGCATTTTGAGCGTCGTCTCCTTCATCATTGCTTGAAGCTCCGACCAGAGCGCCTCCTTTATGCTGGTCGCTGCATCCTGCTCACGTTCCGCTGCTTGGTCCACCATCGTTTTCCCTTTCAGGCTCGCCTGTACCTCCGCCTCGTCTTGTGGGGCCGTCTGCCTAGGCGTCCGCCGCTCATGCGCCTTACCCTCGCTGCTGCGGCTGCTTGCGTCTCGCTGTCCCTTCACCTTGGTGTTTTTCTTTCCTCCAGCCATCTGTCTGTCTTTCCCCGCTGCTGTTCCTTCCCCTGGGGTTGCTCTCACTTCCCCCGCTCCTCTGCTCTCGTTGGGTCCGTCTTGGGCTTCGTGTTTCCCTTTTTTTTGTTGGGGGGTGAGGTGTTTATTGTTTGTTACCTTCCTCCCTTCCTTCCTTTCTCTCTTTCCTTGTCTCTTTATTTATTTATTTACTTACTTTTATTTTTCCCCCTTCTTCGTCTCTTTTTTTTTTACCTTCCTTCTCACTGGGTCAGGGGGATTTAGGAGAGATGTTTCCTGGTGCGGACCGGAGTCCCTCTTTGTCTCGCCGCTCACCACATGGTTTTTGCCAGACCATTTGGTGGGGGTCTCTCTCTTTCTCTTCTGCTCGTTGGCCCAGCTGGCTCTGCACCCGTGCGCTTGAGTCTCTAGCTTTGCGGTCCGGGCTGCTGCTCCTCTTCTGCCACCCACGTTCTGCTGGGTGGGGGGGGGGGGGGGGGGGGGGGGCTCGGTCGGGCAGGCTTGCGGGGGGTGTCTCGGTCGGGCAGGCTTGCACTGTTAGGCGCTGATTCTGTTCGGGGACACGTCTCTCCTCGGCCACTTCTGACTGTCACTGGGATGCAGTTCCTGAAGGTGCTGACTTTCACTGGGATACATTTTCTGAAGATGCTCTCAGTGGGGTACAGTTTCTGAAGGTGCTGACTCTCAGTGGAGTGCAGTTTCTGAAGGTGCTGACTCTCACTGGGGTACAGTTCCTGAAAGTGCTGACTCTCACTGGGGTACAGTTCCTGAAGGTGCTGACTCTCATTGGGGTACAGTTCCTGAAGGTGCTGCCTCTCATTGGGATACAGTTCCTGAAGGTGCTGACTCTCATTGGGGTATGGTTCCTGAAGGTGCTGACTCTCACTGGGTTACAGTTCCTGAAGGTTCTGCCTCTCACTGGGGTACAGTTCCTGAAGGTGCTGACTTTCACTGGGATACAATTCCTGAAGGTGCTGACTCTCACTGAGGTACAGTTCCTGAAGGTGCTGACTCTCACTGGGGTACAGTTCCTGAAGGCCCTGACACTCACTGTGGTACAGTTCCTGAAGGTGCTGACTCTTAATCAGGCACAGTTCCTGAAGGTGCTGACTCTTACTCAGGCACAGTTCCTGAAGGTGCTGACTCTCACTGGTGTACTGTTTCTGAAGGTGTTGGTTGTTACTGATCCCAGATATTCTACTGTACCTCACAGAGGTTCCAGCCTTCTTTGTTTCAGCTTCAACCTCAAGAGGCAGCAAATATTAGACCTTGTGATGCATCACACAGATGAGTGGGTGAGAGAGGGGAGAGCAAGAGTATGCATCTGTGTGATAAATGTTTTTGAGTAGTGAGAGTGTGTGTATTGGTCCGAACTGAGAGTCCAGCTTTCCTACAGCTGCCCTCCCGTTAACAAACTGAGCCAAAGGAGCATCACTCACCCCTCCCCCATTAAAATGACAATTAGTTAAGACTAAAGTACTTTTTAATTGCAATAAATGTACACCTAACAGAAATAGAAACAACTTCTGTAAAATTTTTGTATGTTTGTAACTATTGCACAAAAACAATAAATGTTTTGTGGTTAAACTCTTCAACACAATTGGAATGTTTCTAAAGAGTTCTGTCAGCAGACTTGGGTCATCAAAAAGTTTCTGTGGCCTGAAAGGTTTGGGGAATCCCGGTCCAATGATTGCCATGAAACCGTTGTCGATTGTTGAAAAAAACATCTTGTTCACTCATACCTTACCTGGCCTACATGTGACTCCAGACCCACAGCAATGTGGTTGATTCTTAACTGTGCTCTGTGATGGCGTATCTAGCCACTCACCTGTACCAAATATTTGACACGGAATGAAACAGACCTTTTTTTGACTGGGAATGGCGACAACCCTCACTAACATCTGGGAGCATGTGCTAAGATTGGGAAAGCTGTCTCACAGACTAATGAAGAAACTGACTTATGTAGTCATACTCACAGAATTCTACCATTCAGATAATGTCCCAGCCACCACAATTACCACACCTGGTTTTGTCCTATCGCACAGGCAGGACAGACCCAGCAGAGCTGGCAGCACAGTGATATACAGTCAGGAGACAGTTGTCCTCAAAGTCTTCAACATTGACTCTGGAACCCATGAAGGCCCATGGCATCAGGTCAAACATGGGCATGAAACCTCCTGCTGATTACCACATTGCCTCCCTCAGATGCTGAGTCAGTACTCCTCCATGTTGAACACCAGTTGGAAGAAGCATGGAGGATGGCAAGAGCGCAGTTGGGGGACTTCAATAACCATCACCAAGAGTTGCTTGGGAGCACCACCTCAAACTGAGCTGGTCGGGTCCCAAAGGACATAGCTGCTAGTCTTGAATGCAGCAGGTGGTGAGGGGACCTACAAAAGGGAAAAACATACTTGACCTCATCAAATCCAATCTGCCTGCCACAGATGCATCTGTCCAAGACAGAATCGGGAGGAGTGATCACCACATAGTGCTTGTGGAAACAAAGACGGTAGCATAGTGGTTAGCACAGTTGCTTCACAGCTCCAGGGTCCCAGGTTCGATTCCTGGCTTGGGTCACTGTCTGTGCGGAGTCTGCACATTCTCTCCATGTGTGCGTGGGTTTCCTCCGGGTGCTCCAGTTTCCTCCTAGAGTCCAAATATATGCAGGTTAGGTAGATTGGCCTTGCTAAATTATCCTTGGTGTCCAAAAAGGTTGGGTGGGGTTATTGGGTTATGGGGATAAGGTGGGTGTATGGGTTTGGGTAGGATGCCCGTTCCAAGGGCCGGTGCAGACTCGATGGGCTGAATGGCATCCTTCTGCACTGCAAATTCTATGAAATCTATGAAATCACTTTGAGAATACCCTCCATCATGTTGTGTGGCAGTACCACCATGCTAAACGGGATTGACTTTGAACAGATTGTGATAAATGTAGGAATTTCAGACATATTGTATTACATGTATTTGGTGCAGTAAATGTTCAAAGTCTGGGACTGTATGTGAATGCTGCAGTCATGATTTTAAGAATCCTGGTTTGAAAGACAACGAGGCCTTTTGGAGACAGAGGTGCAATTAAAGCATCGTAAAGGTTTGGGCTAATGGACTTTTATTTATATTAAGAGGTGTTGTATCTGGCCAATTCAGAAATACTTTGATCAGTATTTAATCAAAAGTTTTACCTAAGTGTTTTTAATAAAGAGAACAAAGCACATCACAATTCAACAAACTTTATTAAACAACAAATGTTAACCCTTAAATTAACCCACAAAATGCAAGAAATACCCAGGATTCGGTTATGTTACCCATAAAAACAGCTTGATTGAACTTGGTTAGCAGTATTGCTTCACAGTGCAGGGGTCCTGGGTTCGATTCCCACTTGCTTGGATCACTGTCTTTGTAGATTCTGCATGTTCTGCCCATGTCTGTGTGGGTTTCCTCAGGGTGCTCCGGTTTCCTCCCACAAGTCCTGAAAGACGTGCTTGTCAGGAAAATTGTACATTCTCAATTCCCCTTCTGTACCCGATCAGGCGCCAGACTGTGGCGACTAGGGGATTTTCACAGTAACTTCATTGCAGTGTTAATGTAAGCCTACTTGTGACAATAAGAAAGATTATTATTATTCCCAAGTCTCTCAGGTCCATCGTCACGAAGGTGGGTCTTGCTGGCAACTTCCTTTCCCTTCCTTCTGGTTGGTTTTCCAGATGGTCAAGGTCCCCTTCCACGTCGAGTCTTGAGGTGCCTTGGGCGGATACTTATATAGAATCATAGAATTTAAGTGCAGAAGGAGGTCATTCAGCCCATCGAGTCCACCCCGGACCTTTTAAAGAGCAAGCTACCTAAGCCCAGACCTGCACCCTATCCCCACAACTCAGCAACCTCACCTAACTTTTTTAGACAGTAAGGGCAATTTAGCATGGCCAATCCAACTAACCTGCACATCTTTGGGCTGTGGGAGGAAACCGGACCACCCGGAGTAAACCCACGCAGACAAGGGGAGAACATGCAGACTCCGCACAGACAGTGACCCAAGCCAGGAATCAAACCTGGGATCCTGGAGCTGTGAAGCAACTGTGCTACTGTGCCGCCCATATCCCCCCCTCCCTTTGCTCCTTTTCAGAAGTTCTGGCAATGAGGCTTCGGATGGGGGTCCCAACATCCAATGGTCCAGTTGATGACCTTTTGACAGGACACCTGAGCCTGCTCCAAGTGTCCGTCTCCAGTGGCATGGTCTGCACCCCATTCCGCAGACGTTAACGAAGGGAACTCTGGGTGCCCGGGCCTGGAAAACCTACCGTGCTTGTCCCAAAATCGGGTCTTTTTACCTCGTTGCCAATGTAATAACTGGAACTCCACGCGACCATCAGCGGATAACAGCAACAGACAGTTTATTTTGAGGCAAAAGCTATTTATAGAAAATATACAGGAACATTACAATACCAGCCAATGACTCCAACTCCTCTCGACTGGATCTGGTCTACAGATTTTGAAGGTCCCCAGTTTGTTGGAATCACGCCGCTTTGCTACCGAGATTTGTCAAGGCCTCGGTCGGGGAGGTCATGCGACCCCTGAATTTTGCCCTGAGGTCCACTCGTACCTCCCCCAGGTACTGGAGATCTTGGTGTCAATAGTTCAGTCTATCGGGGGGGGGGGGGGGGGGGGGCTCCATTCGCCTTGGGAACGATGGTATCGCTAGTTGGAGTTCTCCTTTGGGAGTTATCTTGCTTGGGCCGGTCTATCCAATTGCTTCTGTGGGTACTGATGGCTCCTTGGCCTCCGCATCTCCTTGCTCAGTGACCACAACTTCTAGACTCATGACAGCCTGTATGGCCACTTCAAGCCCCTGATTGATACTGATCTTGGGTAGGTTAGATGTTGAAGAAGCCAACCCCTCTAGTGAAGGCTCTCTTCTTCTTAAATGATCCAAATACTTCCACAGGACCTCATCCTAGACCCGCACCCCATTGGAACCATCTAAGATGGCCACCTGCAAAGGACCATGGGAATTATGGCCAACCCAGGACTCAGACAGATACACAACCTATGTTATCTAAAACACAGGTAACCAGACTGGATCGAAACCCCCGCTCGTTTGCATTTTAATGGTCCATTTTCCCAGGACAATACAACTCCAATCAAGCAACCGGTACAGCCACAGACTGATCGGCGCCACTCCCTCACTCAGAAAGCACAACTGCCAAGGTCAATGACCGCTAAGGACCCGCCCAGCTACCAAGGCACCCGACCCTTTATTGGCCGAAATCAAAGATAGTGATCAGAGCCCTGTCGAACTATTGGGTCCAAGGTTAAGGACCGCCCCAAAGAGCGCGAAACCCCAGGGGGCTAAAAGAGGATGCAGCCATGTGTCTGTCCCTTTTGGATCCAGCCTGTGCCAACCCAATTGCAGCAGGAACAGCCAGCTAAGTTCAAGACCAACAATTGCTCCCTGATAGATGAGCTCAGCAGAGACAGAGCCACTTTCTTCAAGCCAACCAAGTGAAATCCAGATAAAGGCCTTATCCATTTGCACAGTGCCGGTCACCCTGAATTTAAGTATAGGTTATTGTAGCTGATAGGTGTAGTTTAACTCGTAGTAGATATTGTGTTTGCATGTTGAGAAAACTCTTGTGTATGTAAATAAACCATATTTTGAACTAACTAACTGGTTGTGTGGTCATTTGATCGATATAAGGGAAGGCTTGTGGTTCACTAAGATAAATGGAAATACCCACAGTATTGGCGACGCTGTTGAGACCAAAACAGAGCAACATTATCGGCGTCTCCAGTGGGAAAAACACCAACATCAACAACAAACACCAACTGGGCCTGTCTTGGTGACATCAAACCCGAGACCCAGCGAAGTCAATTTCAAAGTTCCTTACGAAAACCGGGTCATTTATTTCAAATGCTCTCTCTACCCTCGATGAATCATGGCTCCTTTTTTGGAGACCTTGCCTGGGCTCCAAGCTCCCTGCCAAATTCGAGAAGATCAGGCTCAGTCGGTTCTTCAAACAACGGACCATCAGCAGCTCCACTGGGACAACTCCCGCCGTGGAATGTGGAGTAATCCTATATGACAACAAAAAACGTGAAATCTTGTATCCAAGGAAACCGGCGACTGTTTCCTCATTCCGGCTTTGAAAGTCTGAAAGCCCGTTCCGGCGACTCATTTGACGATGGTTGGTATGGTGCTGATTTTAAATGCCTGATCCCATAGAAAGACATAAACTGCTGAAATACTGGTAAACGCGGTACTATTATCCAAAAAGGGGTCTTCGGTACACCATGGACACAAAAACACTGGCACAACCGTTCAATGGTCACAAAAGGTGTAGTGGTCTTCATCGGGTACACGTCCATCCATTTCGAGTGGGCATCTACCGGGCATCTTACAACTAAAGGAACATGGTCTCCTCGCCATGAAAAGGTCTCACAAAGTCGACGCTTTCCTCACACAAGGCCTACCGGACCATTCCCAGGGGTTCAGAGGAGCGGAAGCAGACAAATTCCGCTGTTCTTGACACTGTTCGCAATGTTCGACCATGTTAGTAATGTTGGCATTGATGCCAGGCTACCACATGTAGCTCTGTGCCAACACCTTCATTTTAATATGCCCGTTTCCAAAACAGGACCAGTCAAACCACTGTTCAAAGTCATTTTTGACAGGATAGAGTCTTTTTGTGTCCACTTCCTGAATTGTATTGCAGACACCAGTAATGCTTCCCGGAAGTTTAAAGTAATCACAACCTCCTCAGGTGCCAGTGGGGAATTGGAGCTAATGGGTTACAGGAGACGGCTTAAGGCATCAGTGTGGCATATCTGGGCCCCAGGCCGATGCTCCAAAGTGTATTCATAGGCTGGCAGTAGCAATGCCCCGCCTTCTATTTGGGCGGTATGCCTTGAATAATCCCAACAAGGGTTTGTGATCTGTTGCCAACGTGAAATGCTGTCCATTGACATATTGGTGGAATTTTTAAATGCTGGACACAACCGGCAACGCCTCCTTTTCAATTTGAGAGTACTTTTTCTCGGCCCCGGAGAGGGTTCGGGATTTGCAAGCGATGAGCCTCTCTGTTCCATTGGACAATCGATGAGAAAGAACGGCTCCAATTCCATATGGATATGCGTTGCAGGTGAGGACAAGTTATTTTCGAGGATCAAACTGAATCAGTAAACTAGTGGACTGAAGACACTGCTTCCCTTGATTGAAGGCCTCCTTCTGGGGTACTTTGCAAAATCATTTCTGGTGCTTCTTCAACAAAGCATGCAATGGCGCAAACAGGGTGGCCAGATTGGAAAGGAATCTACCCTAATAGTTAATCATCCCCAAGAAGGACTTCAACTTTTCAACTTTGTGGTGTTTTTCAGGGTGGGCGCTTCTCTGATGGCTTTTATCTTCTCTCTCACCGGGTGCAACCTTTTTGCATTGACCCTGTAGCCCAAATAGGTCACCACGTTGGCCTGGAATGTACACCTTTCCCTTTTCAAGCACACGCCAGCGCTCAAGAATCTTTATAGCACTTCTTCCAAGTCGGCTATGTGTTCCTCTTCCGTGGAACTGGTAATCAGGACATCATCTAAATAAATGGCAACTTTGGGCAGTCCCTGCAACAAATTTTCCATGGTGTGAGGGAAAATTTTGCACACTGACGATGCCCTGCATGTTAACCGAGTATACTCAATTTGTGCAGTAATATTATTAAAGGATCTAGTTAAGGTATCCAGATTGTATGTCTGCTACAGCTGTAATTAAGAGGTCATAAAAGGTGAGGTCATGATTGATTCAAACCATGTACTTGTTTACCTATAGAGGGCCTAATGCAACATTGTTATGATTTCTGGACACTCCCTCAAGAGTAGATAATTTATGAGGGATTGTATTTAGTCCTAACTGAGCATGTGATGGAACATCACAGTGCGATATAGATTATGTCATGAATTGGAGAAGCCAGGTCTGTCTGTAGTTTTGCAGTCTGTTTATAGGGCTTTAAGGTGAACAGCAGTTTTGCCAAATGCGGTCAGGTTGACCAGAAGCCTCTGACAAGACAAGGATTTTCAGGTTGGTCTTGAAAGGATCCCTCTCCAATAAGTCTCCACACAGATAAGCAAGTAAACATGTTCTGTGGCCTTTATTTATAAGTGGCATTGTAATTGTACTAGAGTTGCTTAGTTGGAATATTTATAGTGAAAGTGTAAGGCAGAAACCTAAGTTTTTCCTTGTGGTTAAGAACTGTTTAACTAATAATTGAAAAGCTGTTTTTTATGTTAATGTGGTTAATTCTGTGTTTAAATTAAAGTGTGTTTTGACATAAAAGATACCCGTTGGTCAGAGTCATTGCTCCTGAGGGGTTGTATCTTTTCCTCAATTTGACAAATTTTTAAAAAGTGTTTGGGGTTCTTGTCTGCTATTCTATGATTCTATTCTAACAAATGTTGGGGTCTGGTCTGGGACCCGAACAGCAGCAAGTGATAGGCAGAGCTAAGCAATTCCACAACCAATGATCAGATCTAAGCACTTCAGTCGTGCCACATCCATACGTGGATGATGGTGGACAATTAAACAACTCAGTGGAGGAGGAGGCTCCACAAATATCCCCACCCTCAATGGTAGGGAAGCCCTGAACATCTGTGTAAAGGATAAGGCTTCTGAAGCATTCACGACAATCTTCAGCCAGAAGTGCCGAGTGAAAGATTCATCGTGGCCTTCTGCAGAGGTTCCCAGCATGTCCCCAGATGTTAGTCTTCAGCCAATTCAATTCACTCCATGTGATATCAAGAAACGGCTGAAGGCATTAGATACTGCAAAGGTTATGGGCTCTGATAATATTCCAGCAATAGTACTGAGGACTTGAACTCAAGAACTTTTTGTACCCCCAGCCAAACTGTTTGAGCAGTTACACCACATGTATCTACCCGCAATGTGGAAAATTGCCCAGGTCTGCCGTAATCACTAAATGCAGGATAAATCCAACCCAGCCAATTATCACCCCATCTGTATACTGTTGATCATCAGTAAAATGATAGGTGTCATTAACAGTGCTATCAAGTGGCACTTACTCAGCAATAACCTGCTCACTAGCCAGTGTAGGTTCCACCAGCTCCTGACCTTGGTCTAGCCTTGGTTCAAACATGGACAAATGGGCTTAACTCCAGGGCTGAGGTGTCAGTGACAAATCATGCAGCATTTGACCAAGAATTGCATCAAGGAGATGGAGCAAATCTGGAGCCAATGGGAATCAGGAGGAAACCCTCTGCTAGCCAGAGTCATACTTTTGTGATGAATGTAGGAATTTCAGATATGTTGTATGATATGAATTTGGTACAGTAAGGGTTAAAAGCCTGGGTTGGTGTGTGATTGCTGCAGTCATGTTTTTTAAAAGGCTGGTTTGCCAGACAGCTAGGCCTTTTGGAGCCAGAGATGCAATTAAAGCATCATAAAAGTTTGGGCTAATTGTCTTTTATTTATATTAAAGAGGGTTCCCTGCGGAGTAGATCATTGGAGACATTGTGTTCAGTTTAGTGAGATGATGTGGTTAATGGGAGGAGCCAGAGGTTGAAGCAATCAGGTGTTGAGGTTCAGGTTTACCCAGTGGCTGGAAGGTGAGCTGAGAAGGGTTCTGAAGAAATACAGCCACAGATTCTGCATTATTCTGACAGGGTGTCAGGTCCCTTTCTTTTCAGCTGTCTCAAAAGATCTCTCGTTCTCAAAATGGAGTATTCAAGGCATCTCTGTACAGCAGGTATTCCTGAAGGCTAACTGTATTTAAAACTAGATTGGTGATAGATTATTGATTTATTGTTGTTTTTCGGTGCTAATTGAATGCATGGCTAAAGAGTGGAATTATTCAAAATGCCATGACTGTGAAAAGATAGTCATTGTTTCAGATAATGAATTAAATATTGAACTCTATTTTCATGTCTGTCAAAACGCAAGACATTGTTTCAACTAATGTTTCATATAACAATTCATTTAGCAGTAAGTATGTATCAACTAATTAGTTACAGCAAGTTCTCTGGCCAGCAGTGGCATGAGAAACCTAGACACTGAATTATCCCTGATGAACACCAATCAATCTCAAGTCATGGCCAATGTTTGATTAATAAACCATCCTCTAAGTGACAGACATCTATTTGAACAAATCAGGAGGTCTCAGCTCAAAATTAGAAACCAATGAGAGTAAATGAGGGATTATACCATCAATAAGGATTCCCTTAAAGTAAGACCTCGTGACCGAGGTCGGCCTCCTGAGTTCCTGCCTTCCTGAATTATTTAATCATCACATTTGTTTATTTTTAAAATGATTTATTTATGCTTTTATGTTTAATAATTTCCTTTGCCATGTGTTTGACCAACTCAAGTATTGTTTGGTATTTTGTTTCTAAGTTTTGATTTAGTTCATATGCAAGTGTATTAAATAATAGTTTCAACACCTCCAATCAACCGGATAATAAACTCTTATTAGAAGATAAAATAAGATATCCTACAATTGGCATCTGACATGGTTTTGTTGTGCGAGTAGAAATAAAGACAGCAGTTACGGATTATCGTGTCACTGTGTTGAAAAGAATTGTTTAAGCAGTAATTGTAGCTATTTTCTTGCATTATGTCAAAGGTATTTTATTACTGTGTTGGAACAAGCAGTTGCAACACTGGCATCTACCTAGCAATGTGAAAAACTGCCCAGGTGTGTCCTGTACACGAGAAACACGACAAATCAAACCCAGCCAATTACCGCCCAATCAGCCTACTCTCCATCATCAGCAAAGTAATGGAAGGAGTCACCAACAGTGCTATTAAGCTGCACTTAAGTCCCGAAAGACATGCTGTTAGGGGAATTGGATATTCTGGATTCTCCCTCTGTACCCGAACAGGCACTGGAATATGGCAACGAGGGACTTTTCACAGTAACTTCATTGCAGTGTTAATGTAAGCCTGCTTGTGACAATAAAGATTATTATTATTGTTATAACCTGCTCACGGATGCTCAGTTTGGATTCCACCAGGGTCACTCAGCTCTTGAATTCATTACAGCCTTGGTCCAAACATGGACAAAAGAACTGAATGCCACAGGCGAGGTGAGAGTGGCTACCCTTGATATCATGGCACCATTTGACCGAGTATGGCATCAAGGAGCCCCAGCAAAATTGGTGGTACGGTAGTACAGTTGCTTCACAGCTCCAGGAACCCGGGTTCAATTTCCAGCTAGGGTCACTGTATGTGTGGAGTCTGCACGTTCTCCCTGTGTCTATGTGGTTTTTCTCTGGATGCTCCTGTTTCCTCCCACAAGTCCTGAAAGCCATGCTGTTAGGTGATTTGGACATTCTGAATTCTGCCTCATTGTACACGAACAGGTGCCAGAGTGTGGCGACTCTGGGGATTTTCACAGTAACTTCATTGCAGTCTCCATGTAAGCATACTTGTGAGACTAATAAAGATTATTATTATAAAGATACGGAGGGCTTCTCCAAAGGGGATGGCTTCTTTAATGTGTTTAGGGTCCATCCCCTATGGACAAGCCCTCCGTATACACAGGATCTGCTCAGACGAAGAGGAGCATTACAGACATCTACAGACGCTGAAAGATGCCCTCGTACGAATGGGATATGGCGCTTGACTCATCGATCAACAGTTCCAACACGCCACAGCAAAAAAACGCACCAACCTCCTCAGAAGACAAACACGGGACACAACCGACAGAGTACCCTTCGTCGTCCAGTACTTCCCCGGTGCGGAGAAACTACGACATCTTCTTTGCAACCTTCAACACGTAATCGATGAAGACGAACATCTTGCCAAGGTCATCCCACACCCCCACTACTTGCCTTCAAACAACCGCGCAACCTCAAACAAACCATTGTTTGCAGTAAACTACCCAGCCTTCAGAACAATGACCACAACATCACGCAACCCTGCCATGGCAATCTCTGCAAGACGTGCCACATCATCGACATGGGTACCACCATTACACGTGAGAACACCACCCACCAGGTACGCGGTACATACTCATGCGACTCGGCCAACATTGTCTACCTCATATACTGCAGGAAAGGATGTCCCGAAGCATGGTACATTGGCGAGACCATGCAGATGCTGCGACAACGGATAAATGGACATCGTGCAACAATCGCCAGACAGGAATGTTCCCTTCCAGTCGGGGAACACTTCAGCAGTCAAGGGCATTCAGCCTCTGATCTTTGGATAAGCGTTCTCCAAGGCGGCCTTCAGGACGCACGACAACGCAGAATCGCCGAGCAGAAACTTATAGCCAAGTTCTGCACACGAGTACGGCCCCACCCTGGACCTTGGATTCATGTCGCATCACATTCACTCCCCACCATCTGGCCTGGGCTTGCAAAATCCTACCAACTGTCCTGGCTTGTGACAATTCACACCTCTTTAACCTGGGGTTACCCCTCTCTCTAGCTCTGTAAAGACTTAATTACCTGCAAATGCTCGCATTCAAAGTATGGTCTTGCATCTTTGACTTTGTCTATATATATATATGTTTCTGGAACCTACCGCTTCATTCACCTGAGGAGGGAGCAGTGCTCCGAAAGCTAGTGATTTGAAACAAACCTGTTAGACTTTAACGTGGTGTTGTAAGACCTCTTACTGTGCTCACGTCAGTCCAACGCCGGCATCTCAACACCTTTAGGGAAGGAAATCTGCCATCCTTACTAGGTCTGGCCTCCATGTGGCTCCAGACCTTCACAGCAATGCTCCCTCCCACAAAGTGACCGAGCGAGTCACTCAGTTCACAAGCAACCAGCAATAGGGCCAGCATACCATGAAAGAATAAAAGATGGAGTAACTAACATTGGCTGAAAAATGGTGGCTGTAAAGTGGGTTGTCGTTGACTCCCGCACATGCGCAGTGTGTCTCCGCACACCGACCCCCTCCACATGCGCAGTGAGACCGCGCAGCCTGACTCTCGCATGCGCAGTGGGACCGCGCACCCTGACCCCGCACATGCGTAGTGCTGTTGCTGTGAGTGGAGCCTTCGGGAGTCAGGCTCGGAAATGGCGGCGACTCTGCCGGCCGCGGAAAGCGGCTCCTCCCGCCGCTGCCTTGCTACGCAGTACTTCAATGAGGAGGAGAATAACGCGATGGAGAGCCTGACAACCAGCGAGCGGGTGAGGGTTATTGAGGGGTACGGGGGAAGAGTGGGGGTCGGGGTACGGGGAAGAGTGGGGGTCGGGGTACGGGGAAGAGTGGGGGTCGGGGTACGGGGAAGAGTGGGGGTCGGGGTACGGGGAAGAGTGGGGGTCGGGGTACGGGGAAGAGTGGGGGTCGGGGAACGGGGAAGAGTGGGGGCGGGGGAAGAGTGGGGGCGGGGGTAGAGTGGGGGCGGGGTACGGGGGAAGAGTGGGGGCGGGGGTAGAGTGGGGGCGGGGTACGGGGGAAGAGTGGGGGGAGGGTTGGTACGGGGGAAGTGTGGGGGGAGGGTTGGTACGGGGGAAGTGTGGGCGGAGGGTTGGTACGGGGGAAGAGTGGGGGGGTTGGTACGGGGGAAGTGTGGGCGGAGGGTTGGTACAGGGGAAGAGTGGGGGGGGTTGGTACGGGGAAGAGTGGGGGGGGTTGGTACGGGGGAAGAGTGGGGGGGTACGGGGGAAGAGTGGGGGGTGGGTACGGGGAAGAGTGGGGGTGTATGGGGAAGGGCGGTGGTACGGGGCAAGAGTGCAGGATATGGGGTGAAGGGTATGGGGGAAGAGGGAGGGATAACTTCTTTGGTGGTCACTTGCTGACCTGTGAGATTGTCCACCAAATAAACTGTTTTCCTGGTTGTGGGTTCTTGCATGGCTGATGAGCCCGATCCTAGATCCGCATCTTCTACCGCACACCTGGCAGGTGTTTCCGGGAAGTGGGATCGGTCCTTGGACTCTAGGTCGCTGGTAATCCTTTCTCGGGCTAGCTTTCCAAGCTTCCATTTGCCATTGGGTGCCCTCGAAGAACTGTGTCCCTTTAATCAGAAGGTTCCTCCAAGTAGGTCTCTTCAGAGCAAAGTTCTCCAAGGCGGTGACGTCAATGTTGCATTTATTCAGGGTGTTTTTTGAAGTTCTTTCATATTCCTACTTGTTTGGGAGCCTTCTTTGAGCTGGGCAAAGAAGGTTTGCTTTGGAAGACGGGAACTTGGCAATCTAAGCACATGGCTGGCCAGTGGAGTTGGTTTTACTTGATCATGGCGTCGATGCTGGTGCCCTTGGCACCTTCAAGAACACTGATGTTAGTACACCTGTCCTCCCAGCTGATGTGGGGAATCCATCTCAGTCAGCGTTGATGGTACCTCTACAGGACCTTGAGGTAGCGTCTGTACTTGGTCCAAGCTTCCGTGCTGGATAGAAGAGTTGGGAGGATGTCTGCCTTGCACAAAAGGATCTTGCTGTCAACACGGATGGCGCGGGCGTCAGAGACCCTCGTCCTTAGGAATCCGAAGGAGTCACTTGCGATGTTGGCTCTCCACATCGATGTCAGGCTTCGAGGTGGCTCCCCAGCTATTATAAATGTTCCACCTTTTTCAAAAGTTTCTCCATAAATCCTAATCGAGGTAGAGACCAGATCTTGCCCTGGGCCGGGTTGGCAAAGGATGTGTGTCTTTCGAGGTTGAGACCAAATCTTTGGTATGCTTCTGCGAAGGTATCAAATATGGCTTAGAAATTCTCTCTTCTTAGAGAGTGGAAATGGCACTGTCATCCACTCGTGTTGTCAGCGTTGCTTTCTCCTTGGATTTCAACCAGTTGAGGTTGAAAGGTTTTCCATCCATCCTGCAGACGATGTCTGCTTGTAAGCGTGTTCTTGACAAGGTAACGGGTGGTGGCGATGAAGAAAAGGAGGGGGGGGGGGGGAGGAGAAAAACCTGAGAGATGTGGGCTGGGAGTGAGGGGACCATTCAGCCCATCATTCAATAAGATCATGGCTTGATCTGATCATCCTCAACTCAACTTTCCCACCTTATCCCCATAACCCTTGATTCCCTTGCTGTTTAAAAATCTGTCTATCTCACCCTCAAAGAAACTTAACAACCCAGCCTCTACAGTTCTCTGCAGTAAAGAATTCCACAGATTCACTACCCTCTGAGAGACAAAATTCTTCTTCATCTCTGTCTTAAATGGGTGACCTGTGTGTTGAGGAAGCAGAGGTTGCAGGTGGACCTGGACAGACCAGGAGAGTGGGCAAAGAAGTGGCAGATGGAATACAATGTAGAAAAGTGTGAGGTTGTGCACTTTGGTAGGAAGAATAGAGGCATAGACTATTTTTCTAAATGGGAAAAGGCTTCAGAAATCAGAAGCACAAAGGGACTTGGGAGTTCTAGTTCAGGATTCTCAAGGTTCACATGCAGGTTCAGTTGGTAGTCAGGAAGGTAAATGTAATATCATTCCTGTCGAGGGGGCTAAAATACAAGTGCAGGGATGTGCTCTTGTGGCTGTATAAGGCTCTGGTCAGACCCCATTTGGAATATTGTGAGCAGTTTTGGGTTCCCGTATCTAAGGAACGATGTACTGGCCTTGGAGAAGGTCCAGAGGAGGTTCATAAGAATAATCCCCGGAATGAAGGACTTGTCATACGGAGCTGCTGTGATCTCTGGGTCTGCACTCAATGGAGTTTAGAAGGATGAGGGGGGGAATCTAATTGAAACAACAGAATACTGTACTGAGGCCTAGATGGCGTGAGCGTGGATAGGATGTTTCCACTAGTAGGAGAAACTAAAACCCGATGGCACAGCGTTAGACTGAAGGGATGATCCTTTAAAACAGAGATGAGGAGGAATTTCTTCAGCCAGAGGGTGGTGAATCAGTGGAATTCATTGCCATAGAAGGCTATGGAGGCCAAGTCACGGAGTGTCTTTAAGACACAGATAGATTCTTTTAAAAAAAATTTAGAGTATGCAATTAATTTTTTCCAATTAAGGGACAGTTTAGCATGGCCAATCCACCTACCATGCACATCTTTTGGTTGTGGGGGCGAAACCCACTCGAAACGTGGAGAGAATGTGCAAACTCCACACAGACAGTTACCCAGAGCCGGGATCGAACCTGGGACCTCGGCGACGTGAGGCAGCAGTGTTAACCACTGCACCACCGTGCTGCCCGAGATAGATAGGTTCTTGATCAGGGGGTTATGGGGAGAAGGTAGGAGAATGGGGTTGAGAAACATATCATCAATGATTGAATGGCAGAGCAGACTTGATGGGCCAAATGGCCTAATTCTCGGGTTAACAGGAGCATTACGGGGTTTGTGTGGGCACACGGGACTCCAAGGGTGAGACGGGTGTTCTTGGAGCGGGGCAGGGATTGGGGGGGAGGGGGGGGGATGGCGTTGCCCAACCTCTGTGGGTATTATTGGGCTGCCAACGCAGCGATGGTGCGTAAGTGGGTAATGGACGGGGAGAGGGCGGCATGGAAGAGGCTGGAGATGGCATCCTGTATGGGTACGAGCCTGGAGGCGCTTGCAACGGCGCCGCTGCAGCTCCCTCCGACAAGGTATACCACGAACCCGGTGGTGGCAGCTACCCTCAAGATTTGGGGGCAATGGAGGCGGCACAGGGGGGAGGTGGGGGCCTCGATGGGGTCCCCGATACGGGGGAACCACCGGTTTGTTCCGGGGAGAATTGATGGCGGGTTCCTGAGTTGGCACAGGGCAAGTGTCAGGGGGCTGGGGGACCTGTTCATAGACAGGAAGTTTGCGAGCCTGGGTGAGCTGGAAGGGAAGTTCAGGCTCCCCCCGGGGAACGCCTTTAGGTGCATGCAAGTAAGGGCGTTTGTCAAGCGGCAGGTGGCGGGGTTCCCCCTGCTGCCATCGCGTGGGGTCCATGACAGGGTGCTCTCGGGGGTATGGGTTGGAGAGGGGAGGATCTCGGAAGTGTACCAGGTGATGCAGGAGGTAGACGAGGCCTCGGTGGAGGAGCTGAAAGATAAATGGGAGGAGGAGCTGGGTGAGGAGATTGAGGAGGGGACGTGGGCGATGCCCTAGAAAGGGTGAACTCTCCTCTTCGTGTGCGAGGCTAAGCCTCATACAGTTTAAGGTACTGCATAGAGCTCATATGACCGGGACAAGGATGAGCCGGTTTTTTGGGACCGAGGACATGTGTATTCAGTGCTCAGGGAGCCCAGCAAACCATGTAGGGCAGCACGGTAGCATGGTGTTTAGCATAAATGCTTCACAGCTCCAGGGTCCCAGGTTCGATTCCCGGCTGGGTCACTGTCTGTACGGAGTCTGCACGTCCTCCCGTGTGTGCGTGGGTTTCCTCCGGGTGCTCCGGTTTCCTCCCACAGTCCGTGCAGGTTAGGTGGATTGGCCATGATAAATTGCCCTTGGTGACCAAAAAGGTTAGGAAGGGTTATGGGGATAGGGTGGAAGTGAGGGCTGAATGGCCTCCTTCTGCAGTGTATGTTCTATGTTTAATGATTT
Source organism: Scyliorhinus canicula (assembly GCF_902713615.1). Classification (NCBI taxonomy): domain Eukaryota; kingdom Metazoa; phylum Chordata; class Chondrichthyes; order Carcharhiniformes; family Scyliorhinidae; genus Scyliorhinus; species Scyliorhinus canicula. Next base: position 11,534,440 of record NC_052172.1, read on the forward strand.
TAAACACAATTAGATGAGCCCCAATGTCGAAGTACAGACCACGTTTCTGCAACCTGTCCTGCACGAATTGTAATGATATGAAGTATTTTTAGAATGCTGTCATTTGTGGAGACTGACTGTTGAATACCTGGTTCATTTTGTGTTGCAGGTGGTGGATCTGTTGAATCAAGCGGCACTCATCGCTACTGATAACAAGATCAGTGTTCTCAAACAGGTCAGTGATGCATTTGGAGCTGGTGTGAGCCGCAGATTTTTATTTTAACCTATTTTAGTGTGCCTGTAATGTTGCTCGTGGTTAGTTGGCCGATGTGCTTTATGACAAGGGTTCTCCAAGTCTTTTGCCCCATTTAAGTGGGGGGAAAAGACCACATGGACCATCGCTAACGGTCCTACCCAACTGCTTCCCACTGAAAAAATAAACTAACTCTGATGAATGGAAAAAATAACTCTGTTTTTGAGGCAGCAACGCGGTGATGCCCTGTTCCAAGCGGGAGTGCGTGTCAGGTTCCATGTTTAGTTGGTTCCTTTTTGTTTTCAGCCCCATGCATCAAAAAGTTGATCGTGTTATTGTATATTGTAACCGTATCATAAATCTTGCTCATAAAACTATATTGCAGTTGCACATGCTCATGCCGACGCGTGTAGGAGCTGGTCTCGTGTGGGTAATTCTTCCCTTGTAGGGCATGTGGGTGAATATATGTGGCTTCTAACGTATTAATTCATACAAGCAGAGCCCTGGCCTTTGCAGACAGAAGGAGCATGTCCACACATTGTTCCTTTTCAACGAAACCATGGAAGTGTGAAGAACTTCCATTCCCTGGTTCATTCCCCATGGCAATGCCATCAACAATCTCAGTCATCCTGCCTGACTTGAATATGAATAAAAGCTTGGCAGTTAACTGTCCCCTGGTGCATTCTCCATGGCAACGCCTCTACCAATGCTTTTCATGCAGTATAAATTGTTATGTTTACTATTGGTACTCTTGTGAATCTGAAGAGTGCAAGACTAAAAACTTTGACAGCATGTCTTTTTCAGCAACACCTCGACATCTAGGTCACCCTCTTGTGTTTTCTACAAGAAGAATCTAGTCTATTCGAACTTGCCTTATCTGTTCAGGCATCATTCTGGTGAATGTTCTCCACCTTCTGTAGTGTCACTATCCTTTTTTAAAATTCTTTGAAACAATGTGGGTGTTGCTGGACAAGGCCATCATTTGTTGACCATTGCTGAACCTAGTTAGTTGATCATTGCTAACCCTTAAACCTAGTGGTTTTAGTTAGGCCATTTCAGAGGACAGGTAAGAGCCAACCACATTGCTTGCATCTGGAGTCACATACATAACAGATTTCCATCCCTCAAAGGCATAAGTGAACCAGTTGGGTTTTTATGGTCGCCATTGCTGAGGCTAGCTCTCATTTCCAGAGTTTATGGATTAAATTTAAATTCCGCCAAACGGCGTGGTGGGATTTGAACCCCTGTCGCCCAGAGCATTAACCTGGGGCTCTGAATTACCTGTCTAGCGACTTTACTGCTATGTCATGGTGTCTCTCTATCCTGTTAGAAACAGAATGGTTCAGTGTACTCAAAGTTAGGTGGGTTCAATAGCTCGGTTAGGGATTGCGGTGCGAGAGACACAATGGTTAGCACTGTTGCCTCCGTGCACCAGGGACCCAGGTTCAATTCAGACCTCGGATGACTGTGTAGAATTTGTCTGTTCTTCTCGTGTCTGCATGGATTTCCTCCTGGTGCTCCAGTCTCCTCCCACAGCCTAAAGATGTGCAGGTTGGGTAGAATGACCACCTCTTATGCTGTAGGGATTCTAAGGTTATCCCCATGTCCTCCACTGTTTGAAGGTAACATTGCGGATTCTGTACTTTATTTCAGTCTCTGTTTGTCTCTTCCACAGGTTCAGGAGCTGATTTTGAATAAGGATCCCACACTCCTCGACAACTTTCTAGATGTGAGTAACTGGTAGAGTGCATCCTCAATGCACATTAACAACTGTGATGTTTGAACATAACCATGGGAGTTGAGTCCATTGTGAATATCCATATCTGGTGCGTGGAGTTGAATTCACTCCTGATTATTAAAGTAGCCATCCTTTGACCTGCCGGGATTGGGTGTCTTAAACTGTGAACCATCCCAGCAGAGAGAGCTGGTTTTCAATGCAGGACTTGCATATAGTGCCATTCATGGCCTCAGGGTGCCCAGTTCCCTTTACAGTCAGTGAATGAGAGTGGGTAGCAAGGGAGGGGGCATACGATGAGGGGTCTTGATTCAATGGTACTCCCTGGGAGAGCCAGCCTGGATTTTGTGGAGTGTCTGGAAGTGGACCGTAAGCGCTCAGACTCTTGAGTTTTACCCACTGAGCCACGACCGATAGCTAAATCAAGTATCATGCCGCTAACTCAATAAACTATTTAATCCATTCCCTATCTCCAGATTGCCGTTTGGGCAGAAATAAGTTTTGTATTTTTAAAGTGCCCTCATGACACTGGGCTGTCCCAAAACACTTTACAGCCAATTGAGTAATTTTGAACCGTTGTAATACAGGAAACTGACCAATCTCATTCTTCGCAGGAAATCATTGCATTTCAGTCGGATAAATCTGTCGATGTTCGTAAGTTTGTGATTGGGTTCATGGAGGAGGCAAGGTTAGTTTTCCTTTTCGATTGCCTTTTTCCACTTTGGAACACTTTTTTTGCATTATTCTCCACATCATTTCTTAATTTGCCCCGTCTTAGTAAGCGGGATAATGAGCTGCTGCCGAAACTCATCGCAAACCTCAACATGCTGCTGAAGGATGAGAATGTCAACGTGGTGAAGAAGGTTATCCTGACCATGACGCAGCTATACAAGGTGGCTCTCCAGGTAGGTGATATGAGTTTCCCTGACTGCGAGAGGGCAGTGTTTTTAACATCCCAGGTTTCAGCTCCCAGACTGAAGTTGCACCCTCTGGAAAGGTCTACACCAGGCTTGTCCAGCACTTTTGCTTGGGAGGAGAGGCACATTTCCTATATATTTTTCAATCAAGGGGCCAACGAGCAAATTTTGCGAAGTTGAGACTTCTGGTGGTGATGATGTGCTGAGCGGATGCACATCAGGTGGCTCTCCTCCCAGTTGGACCCAACATAGTGAATTTGGCCCAAAAAGCCATCCAAGACTCCCCCAAACATAAAAGGCACGAACAGCGACGAGGGGGAAGAAAGATGCCGGCAAACAGCAGCTCGAAGGGACGACGAGAAGGCAGAAGCGGAGCAAACGGGCGGGTGGACTAGCGGCCCCACGAGGCAGGGCGGAGGCCCAGGTGAACCAGGAGAGGGGGAGATGGGCGTCTCGAACGGCGGAGCAGGTGCGGACAATGGCATGTACCCCCCCCCCCAAACACGGAGATGGGTGGAGGAGCATTTAAAAAAGGAACTGATCGCTATGAAGGAAGTGATCAAAATGGAGGTACAGATGGTGGTGTCGGAGGTAGTGATGGAAACGATAGCTGCCCTTCAGTGCACGATAGATGCCCTGGTACGGAGGTGGAGGCCCAGGAGAAGACAATCCTGTACCTGGCGAAGGCATCGATGGACCAGAGTGATTGGAGGCCGAGGTGAAGAGGTTGGTGGCAGCCCAGGAGAACTTAAAGGACAAGGACAACAGGTCCAGGCGGCAAAATATCCACATCGTGGGTCTGCCAGCCGCGATTGAGGAAAGGGACCAATAGGCTACATCGCCCAAATGCTGGGCAATTTAGTTGGGAGGGAAAGCTTTCCAAACCCCCAGAACTCGACAGAGCACACAGGTGGCTCCGGCCTAAACCCAAAACTGGGGAGCAGTCGAGAGCGATAATTGCAAACCTACACCGGTGTCAACACCAGGAAAAGATCCTGAGGTGGGCCGACAGACAAAGTCGTGCCCGTGGGAAGGGCACAGAATCAGGGTCTATAAGACATTGGGATGGACCTGGGGAAAAAAGAGGGCCGAATTTAATAGAGCTAAATCAGCGCTCCACAAAAAAGGGATGAGATTCAGCATGCTGGTTCGCAGCCAGACTCTGGGTAACATACCAAGGGAAGGAACGTTACTTTTGCACCCTGCCGAACAACTTGGAGGAAGAACAGACGTATCAGCGGTGAAGGCAGCAGGGGGGGAGAAAAGTAGAAGAAAGGAAAAGAAAGTGGACGGACCGAAGACAATGACTGTAATGTGGACTATGCTTTTGCACGGGACTATGCTGTCTCGTTTTCAGTTTGAAGATGGGAAATGGGGAAGGGAGCGAGGATAGGGGAAGCAAGTAAGGGGGTGAGGGAGGGGATGAAGGCAGGTAGGCAGCATGGGGCCAGGACTAGATCAGCACAGGGAGGGGAGCCACCGTAATAGCGAGCAGGGCAAGCATGGAAAGACGAGGTAAGTATGGGTGATCCTGCAGGACCAGGGGGTTTCAGAAACCCCATACCAGGATAGTCACCTGGAATAGAACAGTACAGCACAGAACAGGCCCTTCGGCCCTCGCTGTTGTGCCGAGCAATGATCACCCTACCCAAACCCACGTATCCACCCTATGCCCGTAACCCAACAACCCCCCCCCCCCCCCCCTTCCTTTTTAGGACACTACGGGCAATTTAGCATGGCCAGTCCACCTAACCCGCACATCTTTGGACTGTGGGAGGAAACCGGAGCACCCGGAGGGAACCCACGCACACACGGGGAGGACGTGCAGACTCCGCACAGACAGTGACCCAGCCGGGAATCGAACCTGGGACCCTGGAGCTGTAAAGCATTTGTGCTAACTACCGTGCTGCCCCTAAGTAAGGGGACTTAACGGCCCGGTGAAAATATCCAGAACGGGGAAACGTCTCGCCCTCCACGTTTTGGGAGGCACTGAAGGTCGTGATTAGAGGAGAGATGATAGAATGCAAGGTATGCAGAGTAGGGAAGAGAGGGCAGCCAGGCAGCAGCTGGTCGACTCCACCTTGGAGGTCGACAAGGTACTTTGAGGGCAGACTGTAGAGCTGCTGGCGGAGAGGAAAAAGCTACAAATGGACTTTAATCTGCTATCCACCAGGAAAGCAGTGCACCAACTCCGCCAGACAGGGGGAACCTTCTATCAACATGTGGACAGGGCTGGCTGCCTACTGGCTCACCAGCTGAGAAAGCAGGCAGCCATGAGGGAAATAGCACACCCCTTACATTCCAGGGGTGGGGACTGGAGCGAGGCACTGAGCAGGGTCAACTCCACCTCCTCCACCTCCACCTCCTCCACCTCCACCTCCTCCTGCGCAAGGCACAGCCTTGTGCATTCAAAGCGGGGGGAGTGCGGGTGCTCCTGTGGAGGGAGTGTGGGCGCTCCTGTGGGGGGTGGAGGGAGTGCGGGTGATCCTGTGAGGAGTGCAGGCACTCCTGTGGGGGGTGGAGGGAGTGCGGGCGCTCCTCTGGGAGGTGGAGGGTGTGCGGGTGCTCCTGTGTGAGGTGGGGTGCAGGTGCTCCTGTGGAGGGTGATGTTGGAGTGCGGCACTCCTGTGGGGTTGAGGTGCGAGTGCGGTCAGGCACGTGTGGGGAAATGCAGAGCAATTTCCCACGTCTATGGAGAGGAGGGAGCAAGTATTGGGGGGAAGCACAAGTGGTGTGGGGCGGTAAGTAGTGAGACGAGGTGGGAACCAGCAAATGTGCGCAGGAGGGGACTGTGGGTGCCGTAGGGGGGTGGAGAAGCGCGTTTGGGCTTTGGGGGGGGGGGGGGGGGGGGGGGGGGGGGGGGGGGGGGGGGGTGGGGGGGAGCTTGAGTGTTGTAATGGGGAGGAGGAGGAATGCGGGTGGGTGGGCAGCGCGCATGGCAGCAGCCTGCACGGGGGAGGAGGAGGGGTGAGGGCACAGGTGGGTGGGCAGTGCGGATTGGAGTGTGGAGTGCACGCATTTGTGTGTGGGGAGGAGGAGGCAAGTGATTGTGGGGGCTGCCAGCGGAGAGCAGGAAAACGGTAGCATGGTGGTTACTTAACACTTGCGTCACAGCGCCTCGGTTTGATTCCTGGCTTGGGTCACTGTCTGTGCACACTCGCCAATGGCAGGTGGTAAGAGTGGGAGAAATTCCTGTTCGGCCATGTGACGGAAAGGATGTTGAACCCTCACTATCGATAGCGTCAGACAACGAAGCGAGTGGAAAAGTGCAGGTTGCCAGAGCAACTCGAACGTCGAATGAACTGTAACACATCAGATGTGCAGATATCCTGTGTGTTTTCTTTTCTGCTGAGATTTTAACCTGTGGTTCTTTTCTCCAGTGGATGGTGAAGTCGAGGGTTATCAGTGAAATGCAGGAGGCCTGCTGGGACATGGTTAGTAACATGCAGGATGACATCGTGTTGATGCTGGACTCTGACAACGATGGGATCCGCACTCATGCCATCAAATTCATCGAGAGCTTGATTATCACACTGTCATCTCGCACCCCAGATTCAGAGGTCCCCAAGCGGCAGGAGAATGATATTAGCCTGGATCGCATTGTGAAGGATCACTCTTACATCAATGCCGGTGGGTATGCTGCAGGACAAGTTGTTACTGCTAATAAAGCAGCCATTCAAGAAGTGGGTAATGATATCACTATGGATTCAAACCATCTATTCTTAAAATTGTTGGTGTGGATGCAAGACCCAGTTTCAATGGATGGGTGCTCAGTGGCATATTAATTCTACTTTGTCGAGCTGAGCACAGTAGTGGGTTGACGGCCTGCTGGCTAAGCATGATTTAGAATTCGAGTGAGTGCCGATGGTATTAATAAGTGGAGGTTATGTGGATTATGTAGAGTTTGGAGCACAGAAATTGGCTATCAGTTCAGACAGTCCACACTGCATTTATACTCCACTTGAGTCTCTTTCTGTCCTCCCTTAACAAACACTGTCAACGTAACCGTTTATTCCCTCTCCTTAATTTGCTTAACTGCTTCTCTTTAAATGCATCTGAACTATCCAACTCAACTGTTCTCGGTGATAGCGAGTTCCACATTCTCATTGCCACCTGAGTACGGAAGTTTCTGAAGTCCCTATTTGGTCTCTTGATTACAGGCAGTCCTCGGACTTGCGGCACAGTTTGTTTCTGAGAACTGTGTCTTCAGCCGTATCCAGAACTGAATTTTCCATAAGAACAATTCTAAATGGTTTTTTTTCTGAACCAAGGATAACACTTTTTTTCACTGAAGTATCCCTGAATGTTGTCCTCCACCAATTATAGACAGGATTTACCTTTTTCTGCCGCCATTCTGGGCAGCGAAAATTGTAAGTTTGGAAAAACAAAGGCACCAAATGCTGCAAAAATGCATCGGAACAGCAACTGAATGTCAATGTATGAATGACATTGGCGTGATGACAAAGTCAAAACCAACATGGGAAAGTCGAAACAAGGTGTCTGTCCATTTATAAACGTAAGCGCCTTCGTCCTAACGCAAATGTCGTCAAGTCGAGGACTGTCTGTATGTTACATTTATGACATCTAGTTTTGCTCTCTCCTGCAAGTGAAAACTTGCTCTCTTATTCCTATCTTTTGAAAACATTTCCTAACTTTAAAGACCTCTCTGCAGGTCACCCCTCGGCCTTTGCCTTTCAAGAGAAAAGAGACCCAGTCTGTTCATCCTTTCAGATAGGTATAAACTCACAGTTCTGGATTATCCTTGTAAATGCTTCTTTATACTTTCCCAATATTTCTATATCCTTTTTATAATATGGGAAACCAGAAAGATACACATACTGTGGGCTAACCAAGATTTGGTGCATGTTAGGCAGAGCCTATTTTATTTTATCCCTATTGGAATAAGCCCTATTGCTCAGTTTGTTTTTGTTAGACAAGTGTTTTTCATACTTTTTTTGCCCAGAACTGATTTGTGCTAACTGGCCATCCTTGGGGGCCCATACCAGCCAACCTTCGTGACCCAGGCTGGCCGACATTTGTAACACACCATTTTTACTTGCCTTTAATGTGATAGATGAGCCTGATGTTACTTGTTTTGTTATTCAATGCTACATTTCTGATAATGACTTCCGCTGATTATTTAAGATTTCACTGCATTCGTTGAAAAAAAATTTGTTTTTCCTCGAACTCGCCGTGTTTAGTCTTCAAATATCTTTGAAGATTTGAGGGTTTTAAACTTTCATTTGACAGTACAACCCTGCATATAACACACATTAACTTTCAATCCTGATTTGCAGTGCATCAATTAATCATCTTTATGAAGCTTTTGCTTTGTTCCTGTTTTCAGCTTCTTCGTGGGTTGATAACCAGCGGCCCAGGAGTTCTCACCAGCACTGCAGGCAGCTGCACAATGGAGGAATCGCTCTCGTGCCCAGAACTCGTGACGTCAGCGCACGGGACGCCTGATCTGTCCTCTGCCTCCGCTCTCGGTGGGAGGACTCGGTCATTTTCTGAAAGAACTGGCCCTGGGCGGTGCGCTGATGCCACGAGGCTATATATCCCACTGAGCTCCGGCCCTGCGCACGTATGCACGAGATGGATGGCAATCTCAAAGGTCCATCGCTGCCGGCATTTTTAAAAGCTGGCTGTGGCAGTCGCGCGTTCCTCCCGCGTTCAGGAATGCCACGACCCTCCTGAAACCTGCCCACGATTCACTTGTGGGTGGCGACCCTGAGTTTGAAATCCCTGTGCTTGAGCCTTATTAACTGAAATGCACCTTTGCATCATTTATGTTTTTTAATTCCCCAGTTCCCTTCGTTGCTGTACCCCGTTTATTTGCTTTTTCCAAGTCATACGTAAATTTATTTTTCTTATAAAAATTGGTTTGACAAAAGAACATTCATAGAATAAACTCTTACAGTTCAGAAGGAGGCTGTTCAGCATCATCATACCCCTGCCGATTCTTGGGAGAAGCTGTTCAGTTAATCCCACTTTTTCTTCCACCCATCTGCCCTTTCACCTTCAGGTAACTTTTCAGTTACTCTTCAATCTCCTTGAATTCTTAAAAATTTAGTCCAGAGTATGTGGGCATCGCTGGATGCGCCAGCATTTATTGCCCGTCTCTAATTGCCCTGAACTGAGTGCTGCAGTGCACGCCATTTTATAAGTCAACTACATTGCTGTGGGTCAGGAGTCACATGTAGGCGGCAGGACGGCACAGTGGATAGCACTGTTGCTTCACATCGCCTGGGTCCCAGGTTCGATTCCCTGCTTGGGTCACTGTCTGTGCGGAGTCTGCATGTTCTCCCCGTGTCTGTGGGTTTCCTCCGGACGCTCCGGCTTCCTCCCACAAGTCCCGAAAGACGTGCTTGTTAGGTGAATTGGACATTCTGAATTCTTCCTCGGTGTACCCGAACAGGCACCGGAGTGTGGTGACTTGGGAATTTTCGCAGTGACATCATTACAGACTTAATGTAAGCCTACTTGTGATACTTATAAAGACTAAAACTAGGGCCAGACTGGGTAAGGATGACAAGTTTTCTTCCCTAAAGGACATCAGTGAACCCGATGGGTTTTTGCAACAATCGACAATAGTTATCATGGTCATTGTTAGACTTATAATTCCAGATTTGAATTGAATTAAAACTCTACCATCTGCATGGTGGGATTCGAACCCAGGTCCCCGGAGCATTAGCCTGGGTCTCTGGATTCCTGTCCAGTGACAATGCACTAGGTCACCGGCTACTCATGAAGACCATAAATGTACATTTTTTAAAATTCTTACTTTCTTACCCATGGTTCTCTGTAAAATGAAATATGCGTATGATATGCAGGGTTATGAGGGGAAGGCAGGAGAATGGCAATAGGTGATTTGCTCATTTGGAGAGCTGGTGTACGCATGATGGGCTGAATGACCTGTTAGTGGTCCATTCCTGTCACAATGAAGTGCATGCTTTCATTGTAAATGAGAGCAGCTGTTACTAATCGGGGGAAAGGTTAGGGCATTATTCTGATGTATATGCTGGGACTGGTTTGCACCTGTGTGGTGGTAGGAAAACAGAGTCTGTACCTGTGTTCTCTGAATTAACGCATACGCAACATGTGAATAAACTATATTAAGGAACGACAGGCTCCAGATTCCTCCTTTGGTGGATGAGTTATAACGTGCCCTCCTCCTGTGCTGTAACAGTTCTATGATATGACACGCCTCCCAACCAACCCTGGGTCTGTCTGCTGAGGAAGATACTATTGCTGATACTTTTGTCGTCATCTTTTCTAGGCAGTCTTCAAGAAGAGGGTAAAATAGCACTGGAACAACTCCTGAAATTCATGGTACATCCCGCCATTTCCAGTATCAACCTGACTGCTGCGCTGGGCTCTTTGGCAACCATCGCTCGACAACGCCCCATGTACATGTCCGAGGTCATCCAAGCATACGAGACCCTTCATGGTGAGGTCATTGACAGAAAGAAAGACTCAAATTGTATATGCCTTTCATGATCTTGGGACATCCCAAGGCACTTTATAACCAATGAAGTCACTTGAAATGAAGTCACTATTGTATTGTGGGCAACATGGAAGCCAATTTGCACCCAACATTCTCCCACAAACAGCAACATGTTAACGACTAGACCATTTATTTTTGAGTGATGTTTTTTGAGGGATTAATATTGACCAGGACACAGGAGAGAACACCCCTGCTCTTGTTTATCGGAGAAAGGTAACAAAAATGCAGGTTCAAACTTTCTAGGCTTTCATGGATTTTCATTTCAAAGTCAGCAAATAGTTTTGTTTTTGTTAATTTTGCTCATGTCTGTTCTCGAATGCTATTTCTCTCTGCATTTACACCACCTCATGAATCACTAGTTAGGAACTTTTGATGTGTTTTAGTCCCTCGGCCACCTGCCCAACTCTAATCTTTGCCAGCTGCCTCTGAACCAACTCCAGTGGATTCAGATTTGGTGCTGACTGGGCTCGTGGATTCGCATGTCATGCTCAAGCGGGGGTCATCGGAGACCTCAGTCTGCGATGCAAGACTGGCTTTGCAGATAGGCTTCCGCCCAAGGCACAATGGTCAAGAGAAAACAAGTGAGCGACAACCCGGGGTGAGGTCTTTCCACAGATAATGTAGTTCACTCCCCCTGCTCCAGCTAATCTCTCAATGCTCTGCGTCTGACGGGCCTTGCCAAGGTAGACATCGCGAGATTGATTCCACTAATTGGGGATTGAGGGGGCAGCAGGCTAGGGATAAGGGAATGATCATTTAGGACTGAGACAGTGAGAAATTTTTCCTCTCTATAAATCTTTGGAATTCTCTATCTCAAATGGTTGTGGGTGCTTCATCGTTGAATATATTTAAGACTGGGAGGTACAGACTTTTGGTGTCTCAGGAAATTAAGGGATAATGGACAGAAAAATGGAGTCGAAGCCCAAGATCAGCTAAGATCGTATTGAATGGCAAAGCAGGCTTGACAGGCTGTATGGTCTACTCCCGCTTCGGTCCCTATGTTCTTGTGCTTCCATAGTGCTCCTACTCTTCCTCTGAGAACCCTCAGAACTCCTGTTCGCAAGAGTCTCTTGCTGCCTCCCTGTGCCCCCATCCTCTACCCAGGGCTCCAGATTTTCCTTCTCCCTCTCTCTATCTCTCACACACACTACCTGGGCTAACCACTTCCCTGGACTGTTGCTCCCACTAGTTCCTACTCCCTTTAGCTGCTTTCCTGTTCCTTTCAATGTGGTGTCCTCGAGCTCCTCCTGTCTCGGGGCCTCTGCCACGAAGGGGCAATGCACAGGCACACTCACCTTTTTTTTTTAATAAACAATTTTATTGAGGTAGTTTTTGGCTTTATAAACAGTTACAGACATCATCAGAAAGGAAGCAAAAAAAAGGCAAAAATGTGCAAACATCCACGTACTTTCAATACTTCCATCGTACCGTATTGCACAAGCCCGCTCCCCTCCCACCCGTACTACCCGCCATATTTTCCCTCCTACTCTACTCTACCCCCCCCCCCCCTCCCCCCACCCCCCTGCTGACGCTCACTCTCCCGCAAAGAAGTCAATAAATGGTTGCCACCTCCGGGTGAACCCCTGCACAGATCCCCTCAAGGCGAACTTAATTTTTTCCATCCCCAGGAAACTTGACATGTCCGCAAGCCACCACTCAGTCTTCGGGGGCTTTGAGTCCCTCCACGCCAATAATATTCGTCGCCGGGCTATCAGGGAAGCAAAGGCCAGCACATCGGCCGCTTTCTCCCCCTGGACGCCCGGGTCTTCCGAAACCCCAAAAATTGCCACCCCTGGACTCATCACCACCCTTGTTTTTAGCACCTGGGACATGACCCCCGCAAATCCCTCCCAGTACCCCCTCAGCTCGGGGCATGCCCAAAACATGTGCACATGGTTCGCTGGTCCTCCCGCGCACCTAGCGCATTTGTCCTCTATCCCGAAAAATTTGCTCATCCGAGCCACCGTCATATGGGCCCGGTGAACGACCTTAAATTGGATCAGCCCGAGCCTTGCACATGTCGCGGTCGAGTTTACCCTACTCAGGGCCTCTGCCCACAGCCCTTCCTCCATTTACCTATTTCCCTGGCCGCCTCCCTCCTCCTAAGTTGCTGCACTAACAGTCTGCTAGCCTTTTCCCCATACTCGTACACCACTCCCCTCGCCTTCCTAAGCTGTTCCACGGCCCTGCTCGTGGATAGTGCCCCCAGTTCCGCCTGTAGCCTCTGCCTCTCCCTGAGTAAAACCTCCCCCGGGGACTCCGCGTGCTCTTCATCTATCCGGCCCATTTCCCTGACCAATCTATCCATCTCTGCCCGGTCTGCCTTGGCTCTATGGGCCCCAATTGAAATCAGCTCCCCCCGCACTACTGCCTTTAGCGCCTCCCACACGGTCGCCGCTGAGACCTCCCCAGTGTCATTCACCTGCAGGTAATTTTTTATACATTTCCGAAGCCTCTCGCAGATCCCCTCCTCCGACAGCAATCCCACATCTAGCCTCCATTGCGGGCGTTGATAACTCGCTCCCCCTAACTGCAGGTCCACCCAATGCGGGGCATGGTCTGAAATGGTAATTGCTGAGTATTCCGTGTTCTTTACCTCCCCCCTACAGTCCCTGCTTAGCACAAAGAAATCTATCCTGGAATATACTTTGTGGACGTGCGAGTAAAACGAGTAGCCCCTTCCTGTTGGCTGTCCCTCCCTCCAGGGGTCCACTGCCCCCATTTGCTCCATAAACCCTTTCAGCTCCCTTGCCATTGCTGAGAGTCTACCCGTTCTGGGACACGACCGATCCAAAGTCGGGTCAAGGACCATGTTAAAGTCCCCTCCCATTATTAGCCTGCGAGAATCCAAGTCCGGGATCTTCCCCAGCACTCTTTTAATGAAGTCCACGTCATCCCAGTTCGGGGCATATATATTCACCAGCACCACTCTTCTCCCCTCCAGCCTGCCCCGTACCATCAGGTATCTGCCCCCCCTGTCTGCGGATATGCCCTCTGCCTCAAATTGCACACGCTTGTTGATCATGATTGCCACCCCTCTGGACTTCGAGTCCAAGTCCGAGTGGAAGACCTGGCTAATCCAGCCCTTCCTTAGCCTGGTCTGGTCTGACACTTTCAGATGTGTCTCCTGCAACATAATTACGTCCGCCCTCAGGGCCCGCAAGTGCGCGAACACCCGCGCCCTCTTAACCGGCCCATTCAGTCCCTTGACGTTCCAGGTGATCAGCCTGGTCGGGGGGCACATCCCACCCCCCCCACCCCGCCGGTCAGCCATAGCCTTTCTCGGGCCGGCCCCTGACCCGTGCGTCGCGCCCTTCCTGGCCCGCCCTATAGCTGCCTCCACCCTCGACCTCCTTTCCAGTGCCTATTTCAAGTCCCTCTCCCGTCAGCAGAACAACCCCCCCCTCCCCTAACCCCATCTCCCGATACCCCCACCCCTGCCATCTACTGGCTATAGCTTTCCCCCCCATCTGACTTCCTTGACTAGCCAATCTGCTAGCCCGGTGACTCAACACTCCGGCGCCTTCCTGTCCCATTCCCCTTGTTTCCCCGCCCTCCTCCCCACCCACTGGGGCAAGCCGGCTCCAGTGTCTTCCGCGAGCTGCACAAAAAGCCCAAACAGAAAAAAAAAGGGGGAAAAACATAGAAAAAAGAGAAAAAGCACATAAATGTCCATGAACAAAGGAAAGAGTCTCAAATGTTCCACTTGGCCCCATTGGCCCAGCAAACCGTTGAGCAGCAGTCCAGGCACATTCGGCGTTCCTCCCCACAGAAATCCTCGGGCCCTAACTCGCGTCCTTGGGGCCTCCTTTCGGGACCAGCCCCAGGTCCCTCACAAAATCCATCGCTTCTTCGGGCTCGGAAAAGTAGTGGTGTTGACCCTGGTGCGTGACCCATAGCCGAGCTGGGAACAGCAGACCAAACTTCACGTGCTTCTTGAACAGCACCTCCTTGACATTCTTAAAGGCTGCTCGCCGCCGAGCCACCTCCTGGCTTAGGTCCTGATAGATGCGGAGCACACTGTTATTCCACGTGCTGCTCCTGGCGCTCTTTGCCCACTGCAGCACCCGCTCCTTGTCCACGAACCTGTGGAACCTAATCACCATCGGGCGGGGGGGTCCGCCCAGCCGCCCCTGCCTTGCCTGCACCCTGTGTGCCCCCTCCAGCTCCAGCGGTCGCGGAAAGGCTTCGGCCCCCATCAGCTGCTTCAGCAGGTCTGCTACAAACGCTGCAGCATCAGCTCCCTCCGCCCCCTCCGGGAGGCCGACCATCCTCAGATTGTTCCTGCGGACTCTATTCTCCAGCTCCTCCACTCTGTCCAGCAGTCTTCTCTGCCGCTCTTTCAGGCCGTCCACTTCTAGCGCTGCAACCGTTTGCGCATCCGCCTGCTTCTCCACCGCTTCTCCCAGCTCCTTAACTTTAACATCCTGGGCGTCCAGCCTCTGGTTCAGCTGATCCACCGCTTTCTGGATTGGGTCCAAGCTGTCCCGCTTCAGCGCTTCAAAACTGGACTTCATTACCTGGAGCATGTTATCCAGCGCCAGCTGGATTGCTGAGTCCGGGTTCCGTGTGTCCGCCATCTTAGGTCCCAGGTAATTTTCTTCCGGTCCTTGTCTCTGTCCCTTTTTCTCCTTCTTCTTCTGCCTTCTGGAATCCCGCTGTTCCATATGCCGCAGCCCGCTCCTCAGCGCCTCCGCTGCCGCTTTCCTTCGCCCAGCTCCTTCAATTTTACCTCCTGGGCATCTGAAGTGGGTCCAAGCTGTCCCTCCTCAGCAACTCCAAACTTTTTCTTTTTCCCTTTGTCCTGGAGGAAGGAAGGTCCGTGGGTCCGCCATCTTACCCTGCAGGTCAGCTTCCTCCTTCTCTCTCTCTCTCCTTCTTCCTCACCTGCTGGCCTCCCACACTTACATCATCTGCAGCCCGCTCTCCTCCTCTGTTCCAGGCAGCCTTTCTGCCGCCTCCGTAGTCCCGCTATCGCGGGGAAACAGCTGTTCCAGCCGGCCGGAGTGAGAGCCCACCGAATGTGCGGCTCACTCGGACATCGCCGCCACCGGAAGTAGGCACACTCACCTTACGGGAAAAAACTGTTTTTGTTAAAAAAACAGTCTTTCCATTCAGCATTGTCACATTGAATATTATAACTTGGACACAATGTCCACTTGCTCATCCATTTGTAAAGAGGTCCTTCAACCAAAATAGTTTGAGAACCATTGGCCTAGAAGATGAGCCAGTGCAGTTGCTCAAAGCTTATCCGGTGAGCTAGAATCTCCTGGCTGTGAGGAATAGCTGGGTCTCTTATCAGCCCAAGTAGCTGCCATCTTTTTACACGTCCTGTTTTTCTTGATTTCAGCAAATCTGCCCCCAACACTGGCCAAGTCCCAGGTCAGCAGTGTGCGGAAGAACTTGAAGCTGCACCTGCTGAGCGTGCTAAAGCATCCGTCCTCCTTCGAGTTCCATGCCCAAATCACCACTCTGCTCCTCGACCTCGGCACACAGCAGCAGGAGATTGCCCGCAACATGCCGAACCTGAAGGATGTGAGGAAACGGCACCGAGAGGAGACTGACCAGGGCATGAAGAAAATCAAAATCGGTAAGAGGGCATTGGTGCATCCTATAATAGGAAGTTGATTCTTGTTGAGTCATTGTGATTATGATTGTTAGATATGATTACAAAAGCAGGGAGGTCACCTTGAAGTTGCAGTGAACTTTGTTGAGGCCATGGCCTCGTGCAATTCTGTATGTAATTCTGGTCGTCACATTATAGGATGGATGTGATTTCACTTGGAGCGGGTGTAGAGATAATTCACCAGGATGTTGCCTGGGATGGAAGATTTAAGTTATGAAGAGAGGTTGGATAGGCTTGAGTTATTTTTGCTGGAGCAGAGAAGATGGAGGAGTGACCTGAACGAGATGTACAAGATTATGAGGGGCATGGACAAGGTGGATAGGGAGCATCTGTTCCCCTTTGTTGAATGGTTAGTTGCGAGGGGACACAGGTTCAAGGTGAGCGGCAGGAGATTTAGGGGGGATTTAAGGAAAAACCTTTTTACCCAGAGTGTGGTGACGGTCTGAGATGCACTGCCTGGGAGGACGATAGAGGCAGATTGCCTCACATCCATTAAAAAATACTTGGATGAGTACTTAGCAAGTCGTAACATTCAAGGCTATGGGCCAAATGCTTGCAAATGGGATTAGGTAGGCAGGTTAGATGCAGACTCGATGGGCCAAAGAGCCTCTTCTGCACTATTTTTCTGTGAATCAGATCCAATTCCCTAAATCAGATCACTTTCTTTCTATGAGGGTTTGGAAAACAAAGTACCTTTTTTGTCGTTGTCCTTTTTCATCCACCACCCTTGAGATCTGAGCATAATTTTGCGGTTAAAAGCAAAATACTGCAGAGCATCCAGCATGGAGATCTAAAATTCTTCAAGACAGGATCTACTCCCATTTGGAAGCAAGGAGTCGTATTAGTGTGAGGCAGCATGGTTTTGTGAAGAGGTGGTCGTGTCTCACTAACTTGATAGAGTTTTTTGACGAGGTCACAAAAACGATTGATGCAGGTAGGGCAGTGGATGGTGTCTATATGGACTTCAGTAAGGCCTTTGATAAGGTACCTCATGGCGGACTGGTACAAAAGGTGATGTCACACGGGATCAGAGGTGAGCTGGCAGGATGGATATAGAACTGGCTAGGTCATAGAAGGCAGAGAGTAGCAATGGAAGGCTGCTTTTCTGATTGGAGGGCTGTGATTAGTGGTGTTCCGCTGGGTTCAGTGCTGGGACCGTTGCTGTTCGTAGTATATATAAATGATTTGGAGGAAAATGTTACTGGTCTGATTAGTAAGTTTGCAGACGACGCAATGGTTGGTGGAATTGCGGATAGCGATGAGGACTGTCAGAGGATAAAGCAGGATTTAGATCGTTTGGAGACTTGGGCGGCGAGATGGCAGATGGAGTTTAATTCGGACAAATGTGAGGTGATGCATTTTGGAAGGTCTAATGCAGGTAGGGAATATACAGCGAATGGCAGAACCCTCAGGAGTATTGACAGTCAGAGAGATCTTGGTGTTATGGTTCACAGGTCACTGAAAGGGGCAACACATGTGGAGAAGGTAGTCAATAAGGCATACGGCATGCTTGCCTTCATTGGCCGGGGAATTGAGTATAAAAATTGGCAAGTCATGGTGCAGCTGTATAGGACCTTAGTTAGGCCACACTTGAAGTATAGTGTTCAATTCTGGTTGCCACACTACCAGAAGGATGTGGAGGCTTTAGAGAGGGTGCAGAAGAGATTTACCAGGATGTTGCCTGGTATGGAGGGCATTAGCTATGAGGAGAGATTGAATAAACTTGGTTTGTTCTCACTGGAACGAAGAAGGTTGAGGGGTGACCTGATAGAGGTCTCCAAAATTATGAGTGGCGTAGACAGAGTGGATAGTCAAAGACTTTTTCCCAGGGTAGATGGGTCAATTACTAGGGGGCATAGGTTTAAGGTGCGAGGGGCAAGGTTTAGAGGAAATGTGCGAGGCAAGTTTTTTTACACAGAACTCTCTGCAGAAGGAGGTGGGGGAAGCAGGGACAATAGTGATGTTTAAGGGGTACCTTTACAAATATATGAAGAGGATGGACCCCGGAAGTGTAGAAGATTTTAGTTTAGAGGGGCAGCATGGTCGGCGCAGGCTTGGAGGGCCGAAGTGCATGTTCTTATGCTGTACTTTTCTTTGTTCTTTGATTTTGGTCATCCCCCCCCTCCCAAAACCAGGTCTGTGATATAAAGCAAATCGTCTGCATAGAGCAGGGGTGGGCAAACTACGGCCCGCGGGCCGCATGCGGCCCGCCAAAGGTATTTCTGCGGCCCACCAAGTCATTAAAAAAAAAAAAAAAAAATTTATTTTTTTTTTTAATTTTTTTTTTTTTTTTTTTTTAATTTTTTTTTAAAGGTTAATGGGTGGGGGGGCTGTTGGGTTACTTACTGGTATAGGGTGGATACGTTGACTTGAGTAGGGTGATCATTGCTTGGCACAACGTCGAGGGCCGAAGGGCCTGTTCTGTGCTGTACTGTTCTATGTTCTATATGAGGCGCCCACAATCATAACCGGGTGAAGTAATTATTTTACTTAATATACTATGCGGCCCTTTGTGAATTGTGAATTTCTGAATGCGGCCCTTGCACGGAAAAGTTTGCCCACCCCTGGCATAGAGAGAGCCCCTGTGCTCCAACCCTCTTTCCTCCCCCCCGCCCCCACTATTCCCCTGCATGTATTAGTTGCTCTCAGAGCCATTGCTATGGGTTCAATGGCCATGGCAAACAGTAATGGGGAGAGCGGGCATCCCTGCCTTGTCCCCCGACAAAGACTGAAGTATTCTGACCGAACTCGGTTAGTTCTTACATTTGCCACCGGGGCCTGGTACAGTAGACGGACCCACTCCACAAATCCCAGCCCAAACGCAAACCTGCCTAAAATATCCCATAGATATTTCCACTCCACTCGGTCGACAGCCTTCTCCGCGTCCATGGCAACTACCACCTCAGCCTCGCGGCCCTCCGCTGGCGTTATAATTACATTAAGAAGGCACCTAATATTGGATGTCAGGTGCCTGTCCTTTACAAATCCTGTCTGGTCCTCCCCAATTATCTCTGGGACACAATCCTCTGTTCGAGTTGCCAGGATCTTTGCCAATAATTTGGCATCTACATTCAAGAGGGAGATTGGCCTGTATGATCCACAGCTCTCCGAATCCTTGTCACACTTCAGCATGAGAGAAATTGATGCCTGTGATAACGTTGGGGGGAGTACTCCCAGCTCCTTGGACTCGTTGAAAGCCTCAACCAGGAGCAGCCCCCGTAACACAGAGAACTTCTTATAAAATTCCACTGGGAACCCATCAGGTCCTGGGGCTTTACCCAATTGGATTGGATTGGATTTGTTTATTGCCACGTGTACCAGGTACAGTGAAAAGTATTTTTCTGCGAGCAGCTCAACAGATCATTAAGTACATGGGAAGAAAAGGGAATAAAAGAAAATACATAATAGGGCAACACAAGGTATACAATGTAACTACATAAGCGCCGGCATCGGATGAAGCATATTCGGTGTAGTGTTAATGAGGTCAGTCCATAAGAAGGTCATTTAGGAGTCTGGTAACAGTGGGGCATACGGCATGCTTGAAGCTGTTTTTGAGTCTGTTCGTGCGTGTTCTCAGACTTCTGTATCTCCTGCCTGATGGAAGAAGTTGGAAGAGTGAGTAAGGCGGATGGGAGGGGTCTTTGATTATGCTGCCCGCTTTCCCCAGGCAGCGGGAGGTGTAAATGGAGTCAATGGATGGGAGGCAGGTTTGTGTGATGGACTGCGTCGCACCCCAGTCCATCTATCACCTCCCCAAACCCAATCGGCCACCCCCAGGGCCTCCATCAGCTCCTCATTTACCTTTGGGAACTCTAGCCTCCCCAGGAATTGATTCATGCCCTCCTCCCCATCCAGGGGTTCCAACTCATATAGCTGGCTATAAAATTCCCGAAACACTTCATTCACCGCCCCCCCGGGTCCGTCACCGTCTTCCCCTTCAAATCCTTTCTGTTCTCTATTTCTCTCGCCGCCTATTGTTTGCTCAGCTGATGTGCCAGCAACCTGCTAGCTTTCTCCCCATGTTCATATATTGCCCCTTTTACCCTCCTCCACGAAACGGAGTTAACGTTTCGAGTCCAACATGTTCCACATCAGACATCAAATGTTAACTCTGTTTCTCTCGCCGCAGATGCTACTTGACCTGCTGAGTTTTTTCAACACTTTGCTGTTTGAATTTTCAGTTTCTGGTTTTAAACTTTTAGCTGAGTCTAATACAAAAGCAAAATGCTGCAGAGCTGAAATAAAAACTGGAAATGCTCAGCGGGTCTAGCAGCATCTGTAAGGAGAGAAAAACAAATGTTGATGTTTCGGACCTTTGGTCAGATCTGGGGGAAGTTAGAAATGTAAACGGGTTTAAGCAAGTGGAAGGGCAGAAAAAGAAAGAACAAGAGGCAGGATATGTAGAAAACAGGAGAGATTAAATGACAAAAGAGTTGCTGGTCCAGGACCAAAGGGATTGGAAATGGGACAAGTAAAGAAACGAACGATGGGTCTGGAGGAGGTGTGAAGAGCAGAATAATGAACAGCTGCCATGCAAAAGCAGAAACCAGAATGAAACTGAAACCTGTAAAGACAAAGGAAAACAAAATAGACACAGGGATTGTGGTCTGAAATTGTTGAAATTAATGTTAAGTGCCTAATTGAAAGATATGGTACAGTTCCTCAATGTTACAGAGTCTTGGAGCTTTACAGCAGAGAAAGAGGTCATTCGTCCCATTGTGTCTGTGCCAGTCATCAAGCACCTATCTGTTCTAATCTCATTTTCTGGCATTTGGTCCGTAGCCTTGGACCACTGGAGTCTCGATTATATGCTTTCGTCTCTGGAGTGGGAATTAAACCCACAACCTATAGCCTCATGGGTGAAAAGTACTAACCACTGAGCCATGACTGACTCTTGCTTTTTGTCTGGATGGTTAAGTTCTGTGTCTGATGTCTGTTTTCCTGACAGAGCCACTGGGCGACGATGATGAAGACAAGGATATTGAGCAAGCAGCAGCTTCCACTTCTAAACCATCTTCGTCCCAGAGCACGCAATCTGCCATTGATGTCACTGCCCAGTTTCTAATGCCGCTGCTGATGCCGGAGAATGTGGCGAACCTGGTGAGTTCTCGGTTAACCAAACCATCGTAACTGAAACACTGCTCGTCCGGAGTTGTTTGGCCTCTTGGAGTGTTGCATGAACTAACCTACTCTCAAGCCTTCTAGTGTTCTCTTCAATGGAATCTTTGTCGGAAAGGGTGCCCTGTATTTATGTTGCTTTATGCCATGTGGTTCATACTGTGCGGCTCTGAACTTGGGAGCTGTTAAAATATGGCAGTGCTCTGACTAGAATAGGCTATATTTACAGAATAGTCACAGAGGAGGACAGACATCCAATCCATTAGAACATGAGAAATAAGAGTAGATCATTGAATCGGCTCCGTCATTCAATATGATCATAGCTGATCTTGGGCTTCAACTCCACTTTCCCACCTGCTCCCTATATCCCTCAATTTCCTGAGACCCTAAAAATATATCCCACCCTTAAATAGATTCAATGATGGAGCATCCTCAACCCTCTGGGGTACAGAATTCCAAAGACTTTAAGTGAAGAAATCTCTCCTCATCTCACTCCTAAAAAAAATCACCCCTCTCAGCCTGAGACTATCCCCATGTTCTAGATTCCCAGCCTGGCTTTTATTGTAGATTTTGTTACCAAGGATGAAGCTAAAAAGAGAGATTGCATAAATGTGAGTTGTATGCCTTGTAATGTAAGATTTTATGAGGTGATTTGACTGAAATTTTCACGGCATTATGAGTAGGTAGAAACTATTTCCGCTGGCTGGGAAGTCTCGGGCGAGGGAGTATCACCTAAAACTTGGAGCCCTTTTGGATTGAAGTTAAGAAACGTGTCATCATACTGTAAGGGTCCTTCCTATTGATTCCCTTATTTCCCCTTTCTTTTTTGATACCGTTACCATTTTGAGCCGTGGATGCTTAATGGACATGTATCATTAAGTCGAGCAGCAGTGAGAATGAGGAATTTAAAAAGTTGCAACAAAGTATATGGTGCTGGTTTTTGAACACCAGGACTCAGACTCTGTCACACCTAAGAGATGGGGTGGGGCTCTGTTCAGTTGGTTGGCTGGTGGCCAAAAGGCCGTATTCTGCTTGGTAACAGGTGGTGATTGGATCCTCTCTCTCTCTGTTGTCTTTGCTGCGTATTCAATTACAATTATTAATGAATTTAATTGTGTTTAAATTTACAAACCTGGTGACTTTAATTATTGGACAGCCAAGAGCCAAAGACTTTGGGTATTTTTCTAAGAATTATTGGTTAAGTCAATTGTTTTGTGACTCTGGGTTATGGGGGGCTGGAATTGACCATGCCGTAGCCCAGGCAGTCATAACCATACAATGGTGGGGGGTGTTAAATGTGACAGTTATTTGTGTTAAAGCTGAGATTGTTGGGTTCTTGTTAAGCAAAGCCTTTCAGGGAAATAGGGCAACAGTGGGTATGAATTTCAGTGCAGTCATGACCTCAATGAATGGGGTGATCATGGCTTCATCCTGTTCTTATGACCCTGAGACCCCCTCACCATTACAGTCTCCAACTCTTGTGTGCCAAAGAAAAGGATATCAGGGAGGAGTTGGTCCCTGAATTGGTTAAAGCGAGAGGATTTTAATAAATTAAAGCATCAAGTTGGTTAAGCTGAAGGGACAGGGTGCCAGACACTGATAGATTACACGTAAGGAACCTGTAGGAATTGAGGGAAGAATCAGGGATTGTCATTGGACTAGCAATTCAGAGACCCAGGGTAATGCTCTGAGAACCCGGGTTCCAATCCCAGATGGCGGATGGTGAATTTTGAATCTGGAATTAAAAGTAATTTTGACTGTTGTTGATTGTTAGAAAAGCTCGCCTGAGCCTTGCTCCAGAAGACTGAACGGAACTGCAAAGCCAGATTTATTCTAGTCTACGTCAAATGTCCATGGAATCAATGCCTCTACAGTGCAGAAGGAGGCCTGCCCAGACCCTCGGCAAGAGCACCCCACCCAGACCCACCTCTCCCACCCTACCCGTAACCCACCTAACCGGCACATCTTGGAAGGAAACTGGAGCACGCGGAGGAAACTCACACAGACATGGGGAGAATGTTCAAATTCCACATAGTCATCCAAGGCCTGAATCAAACCCGGGTCCCTGCTTCTGTGAGGCAGCAGTGCTAACCAATGTGCCAACGTACCTCCCATTGCTTCCTCCGCCTTACTGCTGTGCGGGCACTTGTTAAGGGGAGACGGTGGTGTCACTGGTTGAGTAATCCAGAGGCCCAGACTTATTCTGTGGGGTTCAAATCCCACCATGGCAGCTGGTGGAATTTAAATTCCATTGATAAAATCTGGAATTGGAAGCCAGTCATGGTGATCGTGGTTCACCAATCCATTTTTGGGAAGAGTTGATTGACTCTTAATTGCCCTCTGAAATGGTCTAGCAAGCCACTCAGTTCAAAGGTAATTAGGAATGCGAAATAAATGCTGGCCCAGCCAGCGACAGCCACATCCCATGAATGAATTAAAAGAAAATAGTTAAAGCCCTAGGAAATATATTTTGGGGGTCTATTTAGTGGTTAAGGACTAGGGAGCAATGTAGAATTTTCATAGGGTAGTTTTAACATCTTTGGGAGAGTACATTTTGTAATCTTTTTAACAAGGAAATTGCAAAATATTTAAGTGAGACATGTTGCCGAAGCTTTTTGTCTTGCATTCATCAGGACAAATGCAAAAACACCAAATTTTAAATGCTCACAGCGATTTACAGCTGCAGGAAGAATGTTGAGACTTGTTAGCTTAGCATGGAACTCATTAAGGTGCTGCCATGTATGAAGATAAGAAAATGCAAGTAAAAACTCTGAAACGCTTTTTATTGAAATCGAAGGATGATTTAACAGAGATGTTTAAAAATAAGGAATGGCACAGAATCTGATGCGACAGACTGTTCCAGTGGCTCAGGTGCTTAAGATGAGGTACAAGATAAACCATAAGAACTAGGAGCAGGAGTAGGCCATCTGTCCCCTTGAACCTGCTCCACCATTCAATGAGATCATGGCTGATCTTTTGTGGACTCAGCTCCAATTTCCGCGGAGCCCGAACGCCATAACCCTTAATCCCTTTATTCTTCAAAAAACTATCTATCTTTATCTTAAAAACATTTAATGAAGGAGCCTCTACTGCTTCACTGGGCAAGGAATTCCATAGATTCACAACCCATTGGGTGAAGAAGGTCCTCCAAACTTAGTCCTCAATCTACTTCCCCTTATTTTGAGGCTATGCCCCCTAGTTCTGCTTTCACCCGCCAGTGGAAACAACCTGCCCACATCTATCCTATCTATTCCCTTCATAATTTTAAATGTTTCTATAAGATCCCCCCTCATCCTTCTAAATTCCAAAGAGTACAGTCCCAGTCTACTCAACCTCTCCTCGTAATCCAACCCTTTCAGGTCTGGGATTAACCTAGTGAATCTCCTCTGCACATCCTCCAGTGCCAGTATGTCCTTTCTCAAGTAAGGAGACCAAAACTGAACACAATACTCCGGTCGTGGCCTCACTAACACCTTATCCAATTGCAGCATAACCTCCCTCGTCTTAAACTCCATCCCTCTAGCAATGAAGGACAAAATTCCATTTGCCTTCTTAATCACCGGTTGCACTTGTCAACCAAATTTTTGTGACTCATGCACTAGCACACCCAGGTCTCTCTGCACAGCAGCATGCTTTAATATTATCATTTAAATAATAATCCCGTTTACTGTTATTCCTACCAAAATGAGATTTGGGAAATAAATGTGGAGAAATCTTTTTACACGTTGTTGAGATGCTGTGAAATGTACCTCCGGAGTTAGTGATTCAAGCAGATATCATTTCCCGATTTCAATAGGGATTTTGCTCTGTTATTTAATTATTTTTTTAGAGGACCCAATTCTTTTATCCAATTAAGGGGCAATTTGGCATGGCCAATTGTCCTACCCTGCACATCTTTGGGTTGTGGGGTGAGATCCATGCAGACATGGGGAGAATGCAAACTCCACACGGACAGTGACCTGGAGACGGGATCGAACCCGCGTCCTCGGTGCATGATTGTGGCCGGATTTTGCTCTATGTTAAAGAGGCTGGGTAAATTCAGGTTGATGGAGGAAGGGAATGTGGATGGAGCAAGAACGTTCGATTGGGCGTATTACTTTTTTTTTGGAAAATATTTTATTAAGGCGTATATAATTTAAACAATCTTCAAGAGGAAAAAACAAAGCAAATAACACACAGCCAACATGGCTCACATACGCAATTCCCCACGCCTCCCTCTTTCCCTTTACCCCCACTCCCTTTTCTGCTGACAGCTTAATTTTCCCCAAAGAATTCGATAAACGGTTGCCACCTCTGGCGAACTCCAGCAACGATCCCATCAGGGCGAACTTGATCATCGCAAGCCTGAGAAATCCGGCCATGTCACTAACCCATACCCCCGATTTTGGGGATCACTCCACACCAATAGGATCCGTCTCCGGGCTACCAGGGAGGCAAAGGCCAAATTATCAGCCTCTCTCGCCCCCTGGACTCCCGGGTCTTCCAACACTCCAAAAATTGCCACCTCTGGTCTCGGAACCACCCGTACCTTCAATACTTTTGACATGGCATCGGCAAATCCCTGTCAAAATCCCCTAAGCCTCGGACATGCCTAAAACATGTGGACATCATTTGAGGGCCCTCCCGCACACCGCCCACACTTATCCTCCACCCCTTCAAAGAGCCTGCTCATTGGGGCCACAGTCATATGCGCTCTATTGACCACTTTAAATTGCATCAGGCTAAGCCTGGCACACGACGAGGACACATTGTCTCTACTCAGGGCATCCTCCCACCACCCCACCTCCAATTCCCTGCCCAATTCTTCTTCCCACTTTTGCTACACCCCCCCCTATTGGGGGCCCCCTCCCATTCCATGAGCTCTTTATAAATTTCCGAGACATTCCCCTCCCCCACTCCTTGTCCTGTACCCCCTGGGGTGGCAGGTGCGCAAAGGTCGAAAACTGCCTCCGCGCAAAGTCCCTCGTCTTCAGGTAGCAGAACCCATTCCCACCAGGCAGCTCAAGCTCCTCCTCAAAATCCAACAAGCACAGAAAGCTGCCGTCGATAAACGGATCCCCAAACCGCTCGATCCCAGCTCGTTGCCACCTCCATAAGCGCCCCCCCCCCCGGTGCAAACCAGTAGTTGCTACAAATAGGTGTCCATACCGACACCCCTCCACTCCTATATGCTTCCGCCACAGTCCCCACACTGAAGGCAGCCACTACCACCCGGCTTGTGGAGTACCAAGCCATCGAGAATGGCAGAGGTGATGTTACCAGTGCCCCTACATGAGGCCGTCCCCATCTGCTCCCACACCGACCCCTCCCCCACTTCCTAACCATTGCTATGTTCGCCGCCCAGTAGTAGTTTCTGAAATTCGGTAGGGCCAGTCCCCCACCCCACCCTCGACCCAGCTCCAGCAATGCCTTTTTTACCCGCGGGGTCTTACACGACAACACATGCTCAGAGATCACTGCATTCACCCTCTTAAAGAAAGCCTTGGGGTAAAAATAGGCAGGCACTGAAATACAAACAAAAGCCTTGGGGAACTGTCATCTTTACCGTCTGCACCCTCCCCACCAGTGACAACGGGAGCATATAAGACAGCATGGTAGTACAAGAGGATAGCACTGTGGCTTCACAGCACCAAGGTTCCAGGTTCGATTCCCCGCTGGGTCACTGTGCGGAGTCTGCACGTTCTCTCGTGTGTGCGTGGTTTTTCTCCGGGTGCTCCGGTTTCCTCCCACAGTCCAAAGACGTGCAGGTTAGGTGGATTGCCATGATAAATTGCCCTTGGTGTCCAAAAAGGTTAGGCAGGGTTATTGGGTTTCGGGGATAGGGTGGAAGTAAGGGCGTAACTGGGTCGGTGCAGACTCGATGGACTGATTGGCCTCCTTCTGCACTGTAGGTTCTATGTTCTATATCCCATCTTCTGAAGTCCCGCTTCATCTGCTTCACCAACCGAGCCAAATTCAACTTGTGTAGCTGTTCCAACTCACGCGGCACCTGGATAACAAAATACTGATGCTCCCTCCTACCACCTTAAACGGCATCTTCCCCAATCGCCTCTCTGGTCCCCTTGCTTGAATCACAAAGACCTCACTCTTGCTTAAATTCAATTTGTACCCCGAAAACTGGCCGAATTCCCCTAGGTTCCCCATAATCTCTCCAATCCCCCTAGCGGGTCATAAATATACAAAAGTAGGTCGTCCGCGTACAGCGAGACCCTGTGCTCCACCCCCCGCACTATCCCTTGCCAGTTCTTTGATACTCTCAATGCCATCGCCAATTGCTCTATGGCCAAGGCAAACAGCAGTGGGGAGAGTGGACATCCCCGCCTCGTCCCCCGGTGCAGCCTACAATAATCCAAGCTCACTCGGTTCGTCCGCATGCTCACCGCTGGTGCCTGATACAGCAACCGGACCCAGTCCACAAAACCCTGCCCAAACCGCCCCACCCCACCCGATCAGAGGCCTTCTCCGCATCCATTGTGACCTCCACCTCCCTTCCCTCGGTGGGCATCATAATCACATTTAACAGCCTTCTAATGTTCGCCACTAAATGCCTCCCCTTAGAAACACCACCAGGTCCTCCCCCATCACCCCGGCACACAATCCTCTATTCTCAAGGCAAAGATCTTGGCCAATTGCTTGGCATCGACGTTTAGAAAGGAGAATGGCCTTTACGACCCGCATTGTTTCGGGTCCTTTTCCCACTTCAGGGTGAGAGAAATCAAGGCCTGTTACATAGTCGAGGGGGAGTAACCCCGCTCCCTAGCCTCATTAAATGCCCTTACCAGCAGGGGCCCCAGAACTCCTGAAAACTTTTTATAGAACTCCACTGTGTTGGGGCAGCACAGTGGTGCAGTGGTTAGCACTGCTGCCTCAGGGCGCCGAGGTCCCAGGTTCGATCCCGAGGCTGGTTCACTGTCCATGTGGAGTTTGCACATTCTCCCCATGTTTGCGTGGGTTTCACCCGCACAACCCAAAGATGTGCAGGTTAGGTGGATTGGCCACACTAAATTGCCCCTTAATTGGAAAAAATAATTGGGTACTCTAAATTTATATTTTAAAAAGAATCCACTGTGTACCCGTCTGGCCCGACTGCATCACCCAACTGCATCGCCTCCAGCCCCTCCACCATTTGAAATGAAATGAAAATCGCTTATTGTCACAAGTAGGCTTCAAATGAAGTTACTGTGAAAAGCACCTAGTCGCCACATTCTGGCCCCTGTTCGGGAGGCTGATACGGGAATTGAACCGTGCTGGTGGCCTGCCTTGGTCTGCTTTAAAAGCAAGTGATTTAGCCCTGTGCTAAACCAGGCTACATACCAGCCCAATTGGGGCCCCTAAGCCAGCTGTTCTTCCACCCTCCAGCCCCTCCAAAAACCACCTCATCTCCTCCACCCCGGCTGGGCGTTCCGACTCATATAACCTGCAATAAAAGTTCCTAAACACCCCGTTCACCCCCACCAGGTCCAAGATCGTATTCCTCCCTCTGTCCTTCATTTTCCCCAATCTCCCGTGCCGCTTCCCGTTTCCTTAGCTGGTGCGCTAGCATCCTACTAGCCTTGTCCCCATATTAGTACACCGCCCCCCTCGTCTTTCTCAACTGCCCCATCATCTTCCCGTAAATAGCAACCCAAACTCCATCTGCAGCCTCTGCCGCTAATTGTGCGTACTACTTGTGTAGAGGGCAATACCAGCGCGGATTTAGTTGAGCCGAATGGACTGTTTCTGTTGGAATCTCTGCAATATCCTTGTGGGGCTGCAGGTTTTTCAGGTGCTTGACCGATCATATTGATGGCTGTGCATGAGCTTACCCCATCTATCTTTCAGGTTTTGATCAGCATGGTGTACCTCCCAGATGTGATGCCGGCCTCCTTCCAGGCCACCTACACACCAGTGGAGTCAGCAGGGACTGACGCTCAGATTAAACACTTGGCCCGACTCATGGCCACGCAGATGACATCAGCAGGTCTTGGACCAGGTAATCTGCCTTTAGTGATGTTGGGTTTGAGAGTTAAATATTGGCCAGGACACCAGGGAGAATCCTTTTAACCAGGGAGAATCCTCCTGCTGTTTGATGTAATGCAGTGGGACATTTAACATCCACAGAGGATAGATGGAACCTCTAAGGGGGATGCTTTAACTCAGCTGGCTGCACAGCTGGTTTGCGATGCAGAGCAAGGCCGCCATTGTGAGTTCAATTCCCGTACCAACTGAGGTTATCCATGAAGGGCCCTGCCTTTTGTCTGAGGTGTGGTGATCATCCGGTTAAATCACCACCAGTCAGCTCTCCCCCTGAAAGTGGAAAGCAACCTCTGGTCATCTGGGACTATGGTGACTTTACTTGCAAGGTCGCATGTCTGACAGCACAGCACTCTCTGCCATTGCTTCACTGGAATGCAACTTGGATTTTGTGCTCAAGTCTGGGCGAGCAGTAGAAACTGCCAGAATTTTGTAGCAGCGCTGGCTGGATTCATTGTGGCGGGTAGGTGACAGTTTTACGGGTGGATTTGGAATTCGAGGAGGTGGCTGTTCTCATTGTCCGCTTGCTTTTCCCTCAGGAGTTGACCAGATGAAGCTCCAGTCAGATGATGACCTGAAACACGGGAAGGATGTTAAAAGTGACGGGCTGGTTATCAAACGACGCTACTCCACACTGAGGCAAGGCCAAGCTATCTCTGTTCTTGGAGCACCTTTTACACAACCCACAAAGGAAGAGGAGATGCAAGCGAAGCGTCGGGTGGAACCCATTTTGCAGTCAAACCAGCCAAGGTAGGTGGTCAGTGCGCCAAATTGAGAAGTGGACATTCAATCTAGTGGGTTGCGCAGGAACTTGACTATGAATTGGGATGTGTCCTACAGACAAGCCCAACAATAGCATGCTTTTAGATAGCGCCTTTTAAAGTAGTGGAACGTCCCAGGGGTGCTTCAGGAGAATGTTATAAGGCACCATTTGACTCTCAGACAAGGCGACTAAAAGCTTGGTCCAAGAGGTAGGAGCAACCTGGAGGGGAAGAGGTTTAGGGAGGGAATATCAGAGCTGAAAACTCCAGGCAACTGAAAGGATGGCCATCCAAGGTGGAGCAGAGAGATTTCTGAAAGTTGTAAGACTGAAGTTAAGGATAGGGTAGGCCGAGGCCTTGGAAGGCTCTTGTGCATTTGTAATACTATCGGTATGGCCTTCAGCCGCGAGCCTCCAATCTATTGGTAGTGTTATCGGGGCATACTTTCTTTCCCCAGTTACGAGTCACGGGACATTGAGGCCACCTGCAGCTCTGGCAAAAATCAGCTAACTGAACACTGTCCTAAGTAACATGATTCCGCTGTGAGCGGAAGCGTTTTGCAATCGCTAGGCAAGTTACCTAATGCGGCACGGTAGCACAGTGTTTAACACTGTGGCTTCATGGCTGCAGGGTCCCAGGTTCGATTCCCAGCTTGGGACACTGTCTGTGCAGAGTCTGCACGTTCTCCCTGTGTCTTTGTGCATTTTATCCGGGTGCTCCGGTTTCCTACCACAGTCCAAGATGTGCAGGTTCGGTGGATTAGCCATGATAAATTGCCCCATAGTGTCCAAAAAGGCCAGGAGCGGTTACTGGGTTACGGGGATAGGGTTAAATGTGGGCTTAAGTGGAGTGGTCGTTCCAAGGGTCGGTGCAGACTCAATGGGCCAAATGGCCTCTTTCTGCACTGTAAATTCTATGTATGTTTTCACCAGTACCTGGGCATGGGACCTTTCCAGCTGATTGGATATATGTCGATTTCAGGCCAGGGCAGAGTGGACGGAAGAAGGTTTTCCGACTGGGAGACGTTGTTCAGCAGCTGCCTGCGGATAAGATAGACAAGCTGAAGCTTGGAGCTGTGCAGCGCATCCTCAAAGCGGAGAAAGCAGTGGCGCGAGGCGGAGCTGGACCGGTACTGTGTATTTCTTCTCTTTGTGGCCTCAGCCCCTTTCTGCTTCTGTGTTGTTGGGGAAAGGGGTGATAATGTTAGGATGAAGAGCAAGACCGTGCATCCCTCTTGAGCCTACTGTGCCAGTCAATAAATTGGCTTAATTCCACTTTTCCCCATCCTGTCCAAAAATCTATTGCTCCCAATATTGAATATACTCAACAACTGAGCACCTCTGCCTTTGAGCTAGAATACTGCAAATATTCACAGCCATCTGAATGAAGATGTTTCTTCTCACCTCGGGTCCAAAATGATCGACCCCTTCTCCTTAGACTGCACCCTAGTTTTCAATTTTCCAGCCAATGAAAACAGCCTCTAGGCTGACACCTACCAAACCAGCAAAGAATTTTATACCATTCAATAAAATCGCCTCTCATTCTTCAAAACTGCAGAATCTGGGCCCATGCTACTCCTCTCTCTTCAAAGCACTCCCTCTTGAAGTATATCCTTCAGTGGGCAGGGAGACCAAAACTGTGCACAGTACTTAAGTGTGGTCTTACAGTTAGCAAGATTATGTAATTGCAACAATTGTAGACTTCCGTATCAAGCCAGATCTGGACAACACTCGGGCTTGGATTGATACATAGCAAGTAAGATTTGCGCCAAACAAGTGCCAAGCAATGACCATATCCAATAAAAGAGAAGCCAACCATCGCCCCTTAACATTCAATGGCATTACCATCCCTGAATCCCCCACTATCTGTATTATGGAGGGGGATACCATTTTCCAGCAACTAAACTGGGCCAGCCATATAAATACGGTGACAGTGCGTGCAGGTCAGAGACTAGGAATTCTGTGGCGAGCACCTCATCTTCTGACTCCAAGACGAAATTCAGGATTATGGTAGAATACTCTCCAATAGCCTGGAAGAATGCAGCTCCAACAACACTTAAGAACCTAGGCACCATGCAAGACACAGCAGCCTACTTGATTGGCACCCCATCCACCAACTTCAGCATTCACTCTCTCCACCACCCACGCACAGCGGCAGCCATGTCTACCATCTACAGGATGCCCTGCAGGAATTCACCAGGGCTCCTTCAACAGCACCTTCCAAACACACAACCTCTACCACCTGGAAGGACAAGGGCATTAGGTGAATGGGGCACCACCACCTGCAAATTCCCCTCCAAGCCACACACCATCCTGACTTGAAATATATCTGCCATTCCTTCACTGTTGCTGGGTCAAAAACCTAGAACTCCTGCCCCTAAACAGCACTGTGGGAGTGACTACACCACATGAATTACATTGGTTCAAGAATGCAGCTCACCACCATATTCTCAAGGGAGATTTGGGGTGGAGAATATATTATGGCCTAGCCAGCAACTTGTACAACCTGTGAAAGAGTGAAAAAGCAATTAAAGACTTTGTTGCTGTTATACCCCAAGTCTGCTTTGTTAAAAACTACAACACTGTTTGGAATAATAACGGTTTGCTGTACTGGTACATGTTATTGCTGTGTGTTCCTATTTATCCAAGATGTTTTCATATGACTAGCCACTAAATTATACTAGGATGTACAATTGGAACCACTGGCTATAAGACTGCAGGGATTATTCTGGGCTGTGCAATTCAAAAGGCACAGTTCACTTGTACACTGGTCATCGGATCCCCAAACTTAATTTATGATAATGATTTCATGGGATGTGGGAGCGACTACACCACATGAATTGCATTGGTTCATTGGGCAAGAGCAGCATTGCCTATCCTTTATTATCCTCGAACTGAGTTTCTTGCTGGGCCATTTTAAAGAGGCAGTTGAGGGTCAGCCACATCGGTGTGGGTCTGAAGTCATATGTAGGCCAGACCCGATAAGGACGGCAGATTTATTTCCCTAAAGGGGACATTAGGATTTTCACAACCCTCAAAGATAGCTTCACGGACACTATTGCTGAGACTAGCTTCAGATTTTTATTCAATGAGTTTAAATTCCACCAGCCTCCCTGGTGGAGCTACAGAGCATCATTTTAATGGACTTTACCACTCCCAAGGAGGCTAGAGTGAGGACCCTGCCTGCTAAATCGCTGGCCTTGTTGGACCACATAACTTGGCTGGTAACTTGCAACATTGGGAGTGATGGGCAGCAGCAGTTGTTTAGCTAGAAATACTCAGTTTGACAATAAATTACACCACCCCCCCCCCCCCCCCCCCCCCCCCCCACCCCGGCCAGATGCATGACTGTTACTTTGCAATGTGTTGACCTTTTCGAATCCAGATTCGTGTGAAGATTCTGGCACGCCTTGTGACGCAGTTTGATGGGAAGATGAAAGGCAAGATGATGGACTTTATCCTGGAGGACATGCGGAGCCGTGTCGACCTTGCTTTTGCCTGGCTGTACCAGGAGTACAACCTGTATCTCGGTCAGTGGCCCAGTGGCAGTCTGAAGAACTACGATGAGTGTCTGACCAGCTTACTGTCGGGGCTGCAGGAGAAACCAGACCAAAAGGACGGGTCAGTAACTATATTGGTGGAATCCACTCATCGTCTGGTACTAAAAACCCGCTAGTTGCTTTTTCCGCTTTCTCTGCTCCTCAAGTCCTGAGGTGCTGAGGTAATGTTCTGTAGTGTTTGCTCAAGTTACCATTCTTGGTTGAGTCTGGACAGCAAGCATCAGCGGGTTATTAGGTTGTGGGCTGTATCGCTGTTCAGTCCTGTTCAATTGCTATCCCGAAGCTTTCCATTGGTCAAGCTGATGGATATTGGGGATGGATTCCGGGGCCCTTGTGGTGTGTATGGCTCATGGGTACAGCAGACACTGCTTATATCCTGTGAGCCTTTGGGCACTCTGTTTTAAATAGACAATGGAAGTAATCTGCCCTTTGTCCAGATGAGAACTGGGGATGCTGGCCTGAGTAGAGCCCGTGGCTTCACTCGGAAGTGAACTTTAGAAAAATTATGATTTTGGTGATTAGGAAGTTGGGTTGTACTTGATTTTCCCTCAGTTCAGTGAGTTTGTAGGAGGGGAACAGTTAATGCTCTCCTTGCTAGCCTCCCACCTCTGAATAGTTAAGCTCATCGATAACACTGTTGCCCATATCACAGCTCGTACCAGCCGTGCCTTCAGCTCCCTGGGCCCTAAAGTCTGGCATTCCCTTCCTGGATCTCTCTGTCTGTTCTTTCCCCCCCCCCCCCCCCCCCCCCCCTCTTTGGGACAACCCAAAATTTAGCCCCTCAACCGAGCTTTGGGTCAGCTTTATCCCCTTATGTGACTCGGTATCAAACCTTTTGGGATATTACTCCCATGAAGTGTCTTGAGGCCAGTTTACTGTGATAATTGTGCTATGCCAATACAAGATACTTTTAACCAGTGTTGTGGTCCTGTGCTGTTTGTGCACCAGCAGACACTTTGAAAGAAACAAGTATTGGTGCATCCTTCCAGTTCCTGCAAGTGGGATTTTTCTGCTGTAATTTATCAATGATATTTTTGTTGACTGTGCATCTTTCTTTATTAGACTGTTTACCAAGCTGGTCCTGGAGGCTCCATCCATAACTGACAGTGCGTTAGAGGTGATCCGCAGATATTGTGAGGATGAGGTATGCATCACGCTATTGACATGGATCCATTCCAGTGCAGTCTGGCTTAATTTATCCTTTAATCACATTAAACACACTGGTATTAAACAGAATAAAGTTCACCACATTTCTCCCTCTCTTCAGCTCTGAAGAACGGTCATACAAACTCAATGTTAACTCGGTTTCTCTCACCAGAAATGCTGCCAGACCAGCATTTTCTGTTTCTATATTATATTAAGAGCTCTGATGTTGACGTCTTGTCTTTCTCGCAGACTCGCATCTACCTGGGAATGTCAACAGTCCGGGATCTGATCTTCAAACGACCCTCAAAACAGCTGCAGTACCTTCACGTGCTACTTGATTTGAGCTCTCACGAGAAGGATAAGGTGAAGATACAAAATGCCCCCATCTCCCTGGATGAGACTCCTTCCCACTTCCAAAACTAATCTCCATATCTGTTATCCCTCCTTTCTCTCCCACACTTCACTCCTCATGCTCTGTCTCTCGCTGGGTGGAGGTTCCATGGACTCCCTCCCAATAACCACCTATGCGAACTTATCGGTAGGGTAAAGCCTCAATAGTCCCAGATGACCATAGGCTGCTTTCCCCTTTGAGGGGGAGAGCTGGCTGGTGGTGATTTAACCTGAGGATCACCATACCTCAGGCAAGGGTGAGAAGGCGGGTTCTTCATGGATAACCTCAACCGATACAGAAATTGAACCCGCGCTGCTGGTCTCGCCGTGTATCACAAACCAGCTGTGTAGCCAACTGAGCTAAACCGCTTGGCATTGGGAGAACAATGGAGCATAAATCTTGGCTAATGTACTTCTTCCTAACCCAAAGAGTACTGAGGCCAGTTGTTCACCCTTTGGCTGTTGCACTGTCTCCATTTGACTAATACAGGACCTTTGAATGAGAGAACCCGGGCCTGATTTGCACCAGAGCTGTGGCTTACGCTTGCCTCTGAATCAGAAGGTTTTGTTTTTCGGGTCCCAATTCAGAGCTTTGAGGACAAAAATCAAGTTAATTCTAAAGTGCAATAGTGTGGGAGTGTTGCACTGTCGGATGTGCATCTGTCAGTTAAATTGAGGCCCTGTCATTCCTTTGATACGGATGCTAAAGATGCAATGCTACTTCCTTGAAGAAAAGCAGGGTGTCTTTCTTGCATTGCCTGGCCAGTATTTAATCCCACAACTGCCATTGAAAAAGCAACCCAGTTATCTTATTGTTGTCCCCATACTGCTTGTGTGATCGTGCTGAGTATATTTTGCAGCATTAGAACAGCGGCTCCGCTCTGAAAATGCTTTGGCACATCCCGAAGGTTGTGAAAGGCAGAGTGTAATTGCATGCTCTTTCTATCTGTTTCTCACTAACCAGGAAGGCAGAGCCCTGTTGTAGCCATAACTGCTGCATCACCAGAGATTGACAGCGCCACAAGCGGGCAGTGTCTTTAAGACGGAGATAGGTGCTTGATTAATAAGGGGATCAAGGGTTATGGGGAGAAGGCAGGAGAATGGGGATGAGAAAATATCAGCCATGATTGAATGCCAGAGCAGACTCGATGGGCAGAATGGCCAAATTCTGCTCCTCTGTCTTATGGCAGCTGGGACCCTCCTGATCTATAGGATTCTGTATTACGGCAGGCGGTCCATTTACCCATTGGAAAATCACTGCAATACAAGTTGTGGGCATCTAAAGTAGGCACTCGGCGCCTCCCACCAAGATTCTCACCGTCCGGTTCCTTTTATCACCAGGTTCGCTCGCAGGCGCTGATGTTTGTTAAAAGAATGTACGACAAGGAGCAGCTTCGTGAGTATATCGAGAAGTTTGCCCTGAATTACTTGCAGCTTCTGGTTCATCCCAACCCGCCCTCCGTCCTCTTTGGTGCTGACAAAGACACAGGTAAGAGCTCACTATGCAGATGTGCAGCCTTCAGAATGTAGGGTCGCTGAATGGGGATTTTTGGGGTTGTGCCTATTGTCTGTCAGGCGTATTGTATAGCAGCCTGGTTGGGTGTGAGGTGGGTGCCTGGGTGTGCTAAGTATGGACAGAGTGTGGATTGGCTATCTCGACATTGGTTTCTCTGGATAGGGTTTTGGCGAACAGAATTGGGTTTGATTTAATTATTTTGTCGTGTGCCATGAGTGGGAGTTGTTGGTGTGCCATCTGTAGAAGCGGAGGTCAGCTAGCTGAGTGAGAGTGTCTAAATGTTGTGTGTGGGTCAGCTGTCAGGGTTGAAGGGGTGTCGAGGCAGGGTCTGGATCAGTTGCCTGGGTTGGACTATGTCTGAACAGAATCTGTAACTTCTCTGTTGAATATCTTTGTAATTCTTTTGACTGACAGAGGTGGCAGCCCCTTGGACGGAGGAAACTGTGAAACAGTGTCTGTACCTGTACCTTGCGCTGCTTCCCCAGAACCACAAACTCATTCACGAACTCGCTGCTGTTTACACAGAGGCCATCGCTGATATTAAGCGCACTGTGTTGCGTGTCATCGAGCAGCCGGTGAGTACAAGGCCCCTGAGGTGTCAGCTGTTGCTCAGTGGGCAGTACTCTTATCTCTCAGTTACAAGATTGCTGGCTTAGTTTCCCCCTCCAGATGCTTGAACATACAAACTAGGTCAACATTCCCAGTGCCGTTCTGAGGAGGTGCTGCACTGTCTGCCCCTCACGAGATGGCCATAAGTTTCCATGGCACTATTTCAAAGAACTGGGAGTTCTCCTCAGTGGCCTGGCAAGGATTTATACCTTGATAGACATCATTAAAACTGATTATCTGCTTAAAATCGCGTTGCAGGTGGCCAGCACTGGGTGTCAGACTCGCCAGTGTTGCAGGTGAGGACGAAGGCACATGTCTTGGCCTTCACCTTGCTAATCGCTCGGAGGCGACTCTTGCTTGGTAGAGGTCTCTAGTGCCACCTAAGGCTTCAGCCTTGTTAGGGGACCGGAGGGGATGTGTTGGGGGTTATTTTTGTAATATTGAAAATTTTGTTTGAATTTATTAAAAGAAAATGTAATCTTGTTGATGTTTGTTGGATCTGGCTGTGTAGTAATTGGCAGCATTTTTAAATTTCCCACATGAAGAAGTTCTGACAGCTGAAATTGTTTTCCAGTCTCTCGAGTGGAATTTGAACCCATAACACCTTAATTGGCTGTCAAGTACCTTTGAGGTGTCCTCGGGTTGTGAAAGACGTCATATTCTTTTTATATGTGGAACTATTTTTTAAATTATTTATTCATTTACAGGATGTGGGCGTCACTGACTAGGCCAGCATTTATTGCCCATCCCTAATTACCCTCAAAGGTGGTGGTGAGCCTTTTTGAACCGCTGCAGTCCATGTGGTGTAGGTGCACACAGTGCTGTTAGGGAGGGTTGCATGGCTGGCCCGAAGGTTTCGCCAGGCCCTTTCCTGAGTCTCTTGATCCCTGCCTGTTGGTCCTGCCCCATGTTTCCTGGATTGGGTTATGCGGCAGGATTGGCAGTCAGTGGTGGAGCTGATGGTGTGATGCAGGAAAAAGTCTTGCGAAGAGCATGTGTCCATGTGGTGTGTGTTTGCGCTGTAACCTGTTTTGCGTTACTTCAGATCCGAGGGATGGGGATGAACTCGCCTGAGCTTCTCCTGCTGGTGGAGAACTGTCCAAAAGGAGCAGAAACCCTTGTGACTCGTTGCCTACACATCTTAACGGACAAAGGTAATCTTGGGGTTTATGTTGCTCTCCACCTCTTTTGGTTTTAAAAACCTTGTCCACAGGATGCAGCTCCCTTTTTCTCTCTCGTGTTTTAACAATGCGCTGATGAAATATTCTGTCATCTCCCTTCTGTCCAGAGAACATTTTGAGCTGTAGAGCACCGAGAATCTGTCTGATACCAGACCCATTGCCTAAACCCCATCAGGCAATGTACCCAAGTGCGCAACAGGATTCTCATAAAGGAACTCT
The DNA here is from genome assembly GCF_902713615.1 of Scyliorhinus canicula. Lineage (NCBI taxonomy): Eukaryota > Metazoa > Chordata > Chondrichthyes > Carcharhiniformes > Scyliorhinidae > Scyliorhinus > Scyliorhinus canicula. Next base: position 11,572,969 of record NC_052172.1, read on the forward strand.
TTCCCCTTCCGACATGCGTGTCCTTTTTTAAAATTAATTTTACCGGATGTGGGCTTCGCTGGCTAGGCCCAGCAATTGTTGCCCATCCCTAATGCCCCTTGAGAAGATGGTGGTAAGCTGCCGCCTTGAACTGCTACAGTTCATCTGTTGTAGTATACCCACGGTGCTGTTAGGGAGTTCCAGGACCCAGCGACAGTGCAGGAGCAGCAATATATTTCCAAGTCAGGATGGTGAGTGACTTGGAGGGAAAGTTAACGGTGGCGGTGTTCCCATGGGTCTGCTGCCCTTGTCCTTCTAGATGGTAGCGGCCTTGAGTTTGGAAGGTGCTGCCGAAGGAGCCTTGGTGAATTCCTGCAGTGTATCTTGTAGGTGGTACACACTGCTGCCACTGCGTTGGTGGTGGAGGGAGCAAATGTTTATGGAAGCGGTGCCGATCGAGCAGGGCAGTTTGTCCTGGATGGTGTTGAGCTTCTTTAGTGTTGTTGGAGCTGCACTCATCCAGGAAAGTAGAGAGTATTCCATCACACTCCTGACTTGTGCCTTGTTGGTTGTGAACAGACTTTGGGGAGTCGGGAGATAAGTTACTCACCACAAGATTTCTCGCCTCTGATCTGCTCTTGTAGCCACAGTTTTTATGTGGCTAGTCCAGTTCAGTTTCTGGTCAATGGTAACCCCCCAGGATGTTGATTGTGAGGGTTTCAGTAATGGTAATGCCAATGAATGTCAAGGGGCGATCGTTTGATTTTCCCTTATTGGAGATGGTCATTGCCTGGCACTTGTGCGTTGCAAATGTTACTTGCCACTTGTCAGCCCAAGTCAGTCCAGGTTTTAATGCACTTGCAGTGGACTGCTTCAGTGTCTGAGTTGCGAATAGCCATTGGTTAAAATTCTGCTTTAAGAGCCCCGCCTGTTATCAAATAATGCCGCTGTGTTTCCAGTTCCTCCATCACCCGAGCTGGTAAAACGAGTCCGTGATCTCTACCATAAGAGGGTCCCAGACGTCCGCTTCCTGATCCCCGTGCTTAACGGCCTTGAGAAGGTAATGAATCATGTCATTGTGGTAATATCTGCTGCTGATGTCATCATGTTGAGGGAAGGGGTGGTCAGGAGTAGGAGAGGGGAGTTGTATCTGATGGGCTATGGTCAAGGGGAGTTGGGTAGCGAGGAGAAATTAGATGTTGGGTGGGGGAAAGACTCTGGCCCATGGTGGGATATGGAGTGGTTGTGTGTGGAGGGAGGAGGGTGTGAGGGGAGATGCGATGGGGAGGGGGGAGAATCCCATCCCTGACACTGACAGGTTGTGAGGAGGGAAAATTTCCACACCTGACAAAGTGTGAAAGGATTGGGGGGTGATTCCTGTTCTAGACTCGGTATGATGGGGCTGAATGAGATTCCAGTCCCTGACTTTGTGATGGGGCAACTTAGCTTCTTTGGCTGGTGTGGGGTGCAAAATAACGCCAACAGCAGGGGCAGTGAGGGGAAGGAAGAGGTGGAGAATCTCACACCATGAGCCTGATCCTGTCCTCGCACGCATCTTTCAAACAGGAGGCACCTGGTGCTGATCAAGGGAAGGAATCCTGGTTGATATGACCCAACTCCTTAACCCAATGGCATGGTCAAACTGGCAGGGCCTGCTACTACCTGACTGGAAATAATTATTTTGATAAACTGGGACCTGGCCCTCCTTGGTTTATGTGGTGAAGCACCACACTGGGTGATGTATGTAGCCACTAAACTTTTAAGCAGAGGCTGAAGTAAGCTTACTCCACTTGCAACCCCTCAACAAAACAGTGGGAGGAAAGGCAAAGTCCCTCTTTATATAAAACTGATGGAGCAGCAGGGCTGCAATGTAAACTTTCTTTCATTGTGCTCCTGTATAATGTTTAAACTTCAGGTTAATTAGCATCTTGACTCTCTTCCACAGAAAGAGGTAATCCAGGCACTGCCCAAATTGATTAAACTCAATCCCATTGTGGTGAAGGAGGTTTTTAACCGGCTCCTGGGGACCACACACGGTGAGTTGTGGTGCCATTTACAATGGATTTGCAGGTGGCCACAGGAGAATACTACCTGGTGGCGATAATGGGATGTTACTGGGAGGGAGGTTCTCATTATTTCAGTATTTCAAAAACTGGGCATACTTGCAATGAGATATTTATTTTCTCTCAGTAGGTGAGGGTGTGTCGGCGGCAATTTCACCTCTGACCCCAGGTGACCTGCTGATAGCGCTGCACAATATTGACTCAACAAAATGTGACATGAAGTCAATAATTAAAGGTAACAGATATCTACAGTAACCAACCTCCCTCACATCCTCCCCCCCCCCCCCCCCCCCCCCCACACACACACACTCCTCAACCCCACGGCTCTGACTGCAGAGCCCCCAGGAAGGAATCTGGGAGGCCTGTATTGGTGGTTCAAGGCCCACTGGGTTGGATGTGGACATGGGAGGAAACGTTAATCAGAGGGGTGGTTGTTAGATTGGCTTTTCAAAGTCTGAGAATTGTAGGAGGAACAATTCTGAGATGGAGGGTGGAACTCCACAGGGGAGGGGAAGAGCAAGCTTGGGATGGGGATGGGCAGGTCTTGAATTCCACACAAGAAAGAGCACCTGGTATCTTCAGGATGGGTTGAAAATCAGAACATTTGTTCATGGGAGTAAGTGTGTGTGAGAGGTTGGAGATCTGAGAGAAATCTCAAATTGGGTGACAATGTTTCTCTTTGATGTAAATGTGGAGGAGCACAGGTTGAGATTTTGACAGATTTGGCTTTTATGGGCAGTCAGCAGACCTTTATGAAAATCAACGGCCACCTCATCTATGTGATCGGTTGAATGCTTTTATTGTATTTCAAAGAACATTCTGCATTTCAAGTTGCTAGCCAGTTGAGCAGAGAGTTGGACAGGTTGTGTTCCATGCAGCTTAAGCAGATGACCGCTTCTTCGTGGGTGGGGGAGGGGCTACTCTGAAGATTGTGGAATGAGGAGGAATCCATTTGGTTCATCATGCCTGTACCAGCTCTTTGGGAAGACTATCCAATTGGACCCACTTCTCCTCTTATGGGGCTTAAATTTATCTAATAGCTTACCATGTCCTTCCTTAGTATTTCAAAGCGTTTCAATGAGTTTGCATTAGATCGATAAATGTGGCTTCAATGGTATGTTGACATTTTTGAATTCTCCCCACAAATTCTCCTGCCTCTCTGTCCTCCTTTTAAGACGCTTCCTCAAATCTTTAACCAAGCATTTAGTTGCCTAGGGTAATATCTCCTTACCATGGTTCGGTCTCAAGTTCTGTGAAGCACTTTGAGTTGCTTTATTATGATAAAAGGTGCAGATTAAATGCGCCTTGTTGAAACATTGGTTCCTTGAAGTTGATCTGACTGGCTGGCATTTTTTTTTTAAAGCTACAAACCTGTGCTTCGCGGAGAGGAATGTGTACACATCGGAGGTCCTTGCTGTTGTGATGCAGCAGCTGATGGAGCAGAGTCCGCTCCCCATGCTGCTGATGCGGACAGTGATTCAGTCGCTTACGATGTACCCTCGGCTTGGGGGTTTTGTCATGAACATCCTGTCCCGACTCATAATGAAACAGGTAATGAGAAGGAAAGAAAGCTATGTGGCAGTGATGCTGAATGTCCTGTTTCTAAATGGAGTGAATATGTCGATCAATGAGTTGGAGCTGGGTGGGGGCGGGTGGGTGACAGGACTTGTGGCAGGGCACACAGCAAGCAGTCTATTTAACCAGAGACTCTACAAACCACAGCAAGCTGGGTCTGTATAAAGAGAGTATTTATGAATTACAGTACCACTTCCAAAAAAGTGTAGTGAATGGAAGATAGTTACATCAGACATGTTATGAACGCAAAATCAATCCAAGTCACAGCAGCACAGTTTCAAGTTAAGATTGACGGAAGAGTTAGTCAATTGTCTCTTGTGACGAAGTGTCACCATGTGAAAGTATTGTTCGTTTAGTCTCAGAATACGAGAGTCACTGGTCGGGCCAGTGTTTCACTGCGCTTTCAACAATGCTAGTGAGTATTCTTCCTGAACCTCTGATGTCAGTGTAGTGAAATCACTCCCACAGTGTTGTTACGTAGGGCATCTGACCCAGCAACAGTGAAGAAGCATCAAAATGTTTCCAAGTTAGAATGGTGGCAGGATGTCTAGGTAAGAATTATCAGCGAGGACTGCATAAAAAGGCATTGGGTAGTACTCTCTGCTATCATCTCTGGGACCAAGACTTAGATTAACGTGCCCTGGGAATGTTTGATAGCCCAATGTATAGACCGTTTTACTTGCAATCTAGCCTGTGCTGCATCTCTGGCAGTGTTTGGGGAAGTACGCAAGGGATGTACTTTGTATCCAACCTATGTAACCTTGGAGCATTTGATGTGGTGGGTTAGAGCGATTCTCACTCTGCATGTAACCTGATAACTTTTCTGGCTCGTTGGTGAGCTAGCTGATAAGGTAACAGTACAATTTAGCAAACTCTGATTATAATTTCCAATGTTTCTGGTGCTGTCTCTTCACGGGCCTCTCTATAACAAGGTTCTCTTGATTATGGTGCTGCAGGTTTGGAAATATCCCAAGGTATGGGAAGGCTTCATTAAATGCTGCCAGCGAACAAAACCTCAGTCCTTCCAGGTGCTGCTGCAACTCCCACCCACTCAACTCGCTAATGTTTTTGAGAAATGTCCGGAGCTCCGTGAACCACTCTTGACGCATGTGAGATCTTTCACACCACACCAGGTATGTGGTTGCTGTGGGCAGAATGTACATCCTTCCTGCTTAATCAAGTTCTCACCTGTCTACAGTATTCACCATCAGGTTTCCCCTGTCCATTCAACAGTGATGTCTTGGAATGTCACATTGCATCCCCGTTGATGGTTATAGCCATTACAACACAAAAGGCAGCTATCTGGCCTACCCAAGTCTGTGCTGGCTCTCTATTGAGCAATCCAGTCAGTCCCATTGCCCTGCAGATGCTTTCCCCTCTCCATCCAATTCACTTTTAGTATTATTGATTCTCTCTTCGTCCTCCACCCTCTTGGTTTTGGGTTCCAGGCCATTGCTATACATTGCATTTTTTAATAAAATGTTTCTCGCCTCATCCCTGTATTTCTTGCACAAAACCTTAAATCTGTGTCCCCACTCATCCTTGTACCATCAGTTAATGGGAGCAACTTTTCCTTGTCAATCTTACCCAAAGCTGTCATAATCTTGTTCACCTCTGAACCTACTTTGCTCCAAAGATAACAACCCCCAACTTCTCCAACCTTAACCTTGTAGCTAAAATCCCCTCATCCGTGGAACTATTCTGGTAAATCTGTTCTGCACCCTCTCAAGGGCGTTTGCTGCCTTCTGCACGGAGCCGTTGGCAATGCCATCTGAGGACCAATTCTCCATTGCAGCTTGAATTAGGTCATAGAAGTTGCAGCACAGTTGGCCGATCGCACCCATATAGCCGTTTGCTTTTCATTTGGAGCTATTTATCTAATTGTTTCCCTGTTCTTTCCACATTCCTTAGAATTCGAAGAAGAAGAAAATAGAATTCCCTTTTTTAGTTGACCTAATTCCTCACTTGGGCCAAAGCATTTCAAGTTGAATAATCCTTTTTTTTTTTAAAAAACATAGTCTCTGACTTCTGTCTCGTTTTCCATCCATAATCTTCAGAATATACTGCCATGTTACTGGTCTGCCAAGCATGCAAACCATATCTTGCTATTTATCCTCTCAAAATGTGAACATTTTAAAAGTTTCATGCCCCACAACCAAGACTTGCCTCTTACAAGTGGGATAAACAACATTATTTTTCAAGGCAGTATCCTTCCTATAATGTTATACCCAGACTAATATGCAATAACTGAACCAATACCCTTCTGCACATTCAGAATAACTCCCTTGTTTTTATATTTGGAACTCTCTATGCATAAAATCCAGAGTGACATTTACCATGGATTTACTCCTCACTTTAAAGATTGATGTACCTGCACCCTTGCATCTCTCTCTGCTCTGTACTGTGCAGGGAATAATTCCTCTTCCTCTTGTTTTCCTAAAATGTGCTATTCCTATTTCATTGACTGGCACTTGAACAATTTGAGATGTGATCTGTGGTGGGGTAGTGTGCTTGGAAGAGAAACTGTGATTTTAGACTTAAGCAGTCTATTGCTGCGGTTTACTTCATGTCATGTTTGGATTCAGTTTGGATTAATTAGTTGCTATGATTAGTCAACAACTCCAAAAGAGTTGCATCAAGTGTGGTTGGCAGCTCCTTCATAACACAGGATCAACTAACTGGGTTAAAGACCAATTATATATTCAATTTCTGGAAGTGCACTTGCCACCTATCTGCTCCCACACCCACTCTTCACTAATATTTTAATGTTGCAACCGCTTGTATTTTTTCTGGGTGATTTTCCAATTATTCACTCTTAGAATGGAGGCTGAGGCTAGCATTCGCTGCTCATCCCTCATTGCTCCTGAGAAGATATTGGTGAGCCGTTGCTTCAAACTACGGCACTCCGTGTGTCGAAGGTGCTCCTGCAGTGCTGTTAGGATTTTGACCTCGCCGCGATGTAAATCAATGGCAATGTATTTCCAAGTCAGGATGGTGAGAGAGCGGGAAGAGAAAGTGAGCAAGTGCCCTTGCCCCCTCGGTGATAGACATTGATAGGGTGGTGCTCTCTAAGCCTTGACCCGTTGCTGCATCTTGGAGATCTGAATATTTTGAGGCGTTTGCTTCATCCTCCAGTGTGGCATCATTAGAAAACCACAGTAATCTTACTGAAATGTACAGGCTAATGAATCACAGCACAGAACCCAGATTTCATCACCACCTACAAAGGGCCAATTCCAAAAACAGCCTTTACCCTGTCTCTTTTTCCGCACCTAAGTTACTCTTCAATGCATTAAACAATACATATTTGGTAGAGAAATCTGAACATGAAAACCCTCTCGGTGCTTCGCAGAGGAACTCTGAAATAGTGTAATGCCCTGGAGTAAGGAGGGCTTAGGTGAATGAATGCATTCCTTGGGGCATGTAATCTATGGGGTTCTCCCACCCCCTAGCTGGTTCATTTAGAAGTGAATGATTCGAGTTTGCAGGTTGAGAGTTTTCCTGGGGCGGGGCCGGGTCTTTCTTTGGTTGGGGAGGAGCAAACTGGTTGATGCAGTGGGGGAGTGCTTGCGTTAACAAACTTCATTGTAGACAGAGATTCAGCAAATATGGTCAGGACGGGGGTCTAATTGTTGAGTAACATGGAGGATAGGCAGAAACACAAGACCAATGATATCACTGCTGCCAATTTGAACTGATCAGCTGCTAGGGACAAGCCCCAGGTTTCGGTGGCAGTGTTTGTCGGTTACACAGGCTGCTGCTGTTGAAGAAGCCACTTTTCACTCCTTTTATCCTTCATTTCCAGCAAAATCACATTCCGAAGTCGATAATGACTGTGCTGGAGGTCAACTCAAAGCCAGACATGGAGACAATGGAGCCTAAGCCAATGAATGAGGTATGTGCTGGACAAAGATTTATTAACTTGGCCTAACTTTCCTAAAATAATTAAATGAAACTGGATATATCATCCTAAATTTGTCAATTCCCATGAATAGTAATGCGCTGTTCAGACGGAATGTAGGGACAGTATGGCACTTGAATCCCTTGGTATTTTATAATTTTTCCAAAGTTTCAGACAAGATGGCTGAGGGTCAGTGTTTGTTGAAATAGTTGGAAATTGAATACCAGTGCGGTTACTTTGAAAGGGTGACTACGGAAATAGGCTGAGCAGAGTTGGGTATCCATTATTATCATCATCATCTTGAGATCTAACCCACAGGACAGTTATCTTCCCCAGGGGTAGGGCAAGGCGGCAGGTCACAAATCCACCCCTACTAAGGATAGTGACGGTAGTGGCACCGCTTTCCATCACATGCTGACCAGGAATCTCTCCTGCTTGCCATTGGTGTGTGTTAGAAGGATTTATATGTTGATGCTCTGTCTTTGGCCGCGTTATGTACACAACATTCTTGGCCGGCAGGTCTGACTCAGAGGCAGGGTCGCTACCCAGTGTGTCACAAGGCCACCTACTCAAAGGTCCCTGGTCATGGAAAGAATTGGAGTCCGAGACAAAAACACTTCCTTCAGTTTGTTCTGTGATGCGGTTTAGACTGAATTATTCTTTTCAAAATAATTCAGTCACAACTAACGTTTACAAATTCAGCCACTTCTGCTGCTCTTTTAATTCCACCTAATTTTAAATGGTTATTTATCAGTTAATGTTTCTGGCAACACGTTTCACACTTACAGAATCCCTACAGTGGAGGAGGAGGCCATTAAGCCCATCGAGTCTGCCCTGACCCTCTGAAAAAGCACCCTATCTGGGCCCATCACCCCACCTAATCTTTTTTGGACACCAAGGGGCAATTTATCATGGCCAGTTCCCCATACCTGCACATCTTTGGACTGTGGGAGGAAAATGGGGCACCCAGAGGAAACCCATGCAGACCCTGAGAGAATGTGCAAATTCCACACAGTCGCCCAAGGCTGGAATTGAACCCGGGTCCCTGACGCGGTGAGGCGTACAAGAGGCTGTAACATTTTTTACATGCCATCAGATTCAGAGTTTTCATGCGTTGTGTATGAGGGACTGTGATACTTCACGCTCTGGGCGTGAGGGGCAGTTAAGATTTCACACTCGGCAGTGTGAGAAGCTGGAATGTTCCATTCTGGTTGTTGAAGAACTTTTAATTTTGACCATATTATTTTCTCAAGACAGCCAAATATATTTCACAACTAGTGAATTACTTCTGGAGTGCAGTTGCAGTTATCATCGACTAATGTGTCTATATATAATGTCTCATTGAAGGACAGTGCCTCTGGCTGTGTAGCATTCCATCAGTACTGCACTGAAGGTCAGTTAAGATTTTATGCTCTAGTCTCTGGGGTGGGAATTGAACTCCGAAGCATCTGACACAGTGTGTCCTACATTAAGCCAGGACAACATATAGTGTGGCCCAGAGGTTGAGTTAAAACCTCACTATGACAAGTTATGAATTGAAAAAGACCTGAACTATTGTGTGTTGAAGGCAGGAAATAAAATAGTGACATTTTCCTCATTGTCGTTAAAACCCAATTGATTCATGAATGTCCTGATTTTGGGCTTTTACTTGCTGTGTTACAGGAGGAAGTGCAGCATCTGACCATTGTTCATACACAGAAGGATCTGATCACCATGCGCCTAGCACAAGAGAAGGCCTTGAAGAGAAAACTGGAGGAGGAACAGAAACTCAAACAACAGCAGCAGCTGGCTTCTCAGACTGTCCCAGCCCCCCCTCTCAGGACTGTCACAGAATCACCTCTCCGGACTGTCCCAGAACCCCCTTTCCAGACTGTCCCGGCCCCCCCACTTCACACTGTCCCAGCCCCCCCTCTCCAGGCTGTCCCGGCCCCCCCTCTCCAGACTGTTCCAGCCCCCCCTCTCCAGACTGTCCCTGCCCCACCTCTCCAGACGGTCCCTGCCCCACCTCTCCAGACGGTCCCTGCCCCACCTCTCCAGACGGTCCCTGCCCCACCTCTCCAGACAGTCCCTGCCCCCCCTCTCCAGACGGTACCGGCTCCCCCTCTCCAGACTGTGCCGGCCCCCCCGAGCCTAATTTCCCCAGGGACCTCCAGCCAGTCTGCTTCTAAGTCTCCCACCCAGTCTATTTCAGCCCCCCTAAGCCAAGCTGTCTCCAAGTCTCCCACCCAGGCCATTTTGACCTCCCTCAGCCAGGCAGTCCCAAGTCAAATAATCACAACCTCTGCGATAGCACAAAAGGATGAACCAATGGACGTCAGCTGCAGTGTTTCAGATCTAGCTGTTAGCAGAGAGACCGAGAACCCGACAATCATCATCAATGTGAAGGACGAGGAGGAAGGACCGATGGCTTTGGATGAGACATCCCACGGGATGGTCATCATGGATACTGTACGTGAAGGACAGATTGTAGTTCAGATAACAGCACTTAGGAAAGGTGGTTGTGTGGTATTGTCACATGACAAGTAATCCAGAGACCCACTGCAATGCTCTGGGGTCCCAGGTTTAAATCCTACCATGGCAGCTGGTGAAACATGAATTAAATTTTTTTTTAATCTGAAACTAAAAGTGTAATCACCATAAAACCATTATCAATGGTCCCATCTGGTTCACTAATGTCCCTTTAGTGAAATCTGCTGTCCTGGGCCATTCTGGCCGAATGTGACTCCAGTCATACAGCAATGTGGTTGACTCTAAAATATTCCTCTGAAATAGCCGCGTGAACCACTCAGTTCAAGGTCAACTAGGGTGGGAAACTAATGGCTTTGCCAGTGATGTCCACTTCCCATGAAATAATTTTAGCACATTCCAGCACAGGCAGACAATGATGGTCAGCTTGATTCCAGGGATGCAGACCGCAGTCTTATCAAAAGGGCAGCTCAGTCTGCTTTGTTTTAGTGCACCTCTAGGAAATACTGTTTGACCCCCTTGTGCTTTCGCAGCTCAGTCTGGGGCAACTTTATACCTTCCGTACTGGGATGTTGCCTGGGTTATTTCCTGGGGCGGGGGGGGGGGAAGAGTTTGTTGCCTGGGATGTGCCCAGGGACTGCGGGTGGCACTTGAGTTACGATCGGGGAGCAGGGAGTTGACTTTCACAACTTGGTGACGCTGTTCTTTGCTTCCAAAACAGGATTCGGTCACAGGAGAGCGCACCAGTCACCAGCCAGTACTCCACGAAGTGGGACATCTGGTGGCACGAGACCACGGGGACATCACCGAGCAGGTGATTCTGGTCCGGGATGAGCCAGTGCCGGCGGACAAGCCAGTGCCAGGCACCGATCAGTCGGCTAACCTGCCAGAGGAGCAGATGGAGCAAGGCATTGAGGGTGAGGTGTCTGAGGAGAAGGTTGGCGAGGACTCCGAGGAGCAGGCAGTTGAAAATGATGCCCAGCTGCCCATCACCAAACGCAAATCTGCTTTGCGGAAAAGCAGCTGAAGAAATTGACCAGAAATTTCAACCATTAGTGTTTACATAGTTGCCTCGTCTCAGCTTGTTTATTGATAGCACCAAATATTGGCTGAGACAGTTAAACCCCACACTTTGAGGCAATTGAAACCTGTGATCTTAGTGAATCTTCATTTTCCCAGACTTTAATCAATGCAAGGACCAATTTAAGTTTTTATTTTTAAAAAACAGCTAGGTCCAAACGGCAGCAGTTAAATAAATGTCTGTCTGTTTTGATGGTGTTGATTGAGGAAGGATCGTCTTCCAGTACTGTTCCTCTTTAGATGGTCTGAAATTGTTCACATCAACGGGACAGGCTTCTTTAACACTGCAACACTCCCTCGTCACTGCACCTAAGTGTTCTGATTACAGGTTCGAGACCTCCGGAATGGGGGCTTGAACCCACAACCTTTCGACTGCCATCACCCAGTTCACTCTCGATGCCCTTTGAGACCGATCGTGAGCATAAGCTTTCTTTGAAATGTTGGACTGGCTCTAATCCCAGGGGATTCCAGTCGACTCGATGTGGGTGATCCCACCAAGCCGATTCTACACCGGTGCAAAATGCAGAACTGATCCTCGTGGGTCTTGGGAGTCGGGGTCAATTCTGGATTAAACATGCACACCAACTGCTTCCGAATTCCTCCTGTTATGTTCAGCCTGATCAATTTGTGTTCTGCCCACTCTGGAGCTGGTTATATTCCATGTGCATTTGTAACCAATTTAGCTAAAACCTGTTGCAGTTCGATCCTAAAATGTTTGTGAAGAGTCTTGGTTCCTTTTAAACTCAAGTGAAAACATTTTGTTTTTTATTTAAAAATATTAAAAATTGGGGGGAGGCTGGTTTCAGTTTCTGTCAATTCTCTGTGGAGCGAGACCAGTGTGCTGTCAAACTTTACATCTGAAGCTGTAAGAATGTGAAATGAATAAAAGATTGGAGTGTTCGAATTTCCAAATGGAAGTCAGTGTCCGAATTTAAATATGTGTGGGCTGTATGTCAGAATGGTGATGTCGGATTGCTGATCCCTGGCATCGCCTCCGCCCCCTCCCCCCAGGCCTCCCCTCTCCTTCCCAAGAGGGAAGGGGGGTGTGAGGGAAGGAGGGTTAAGGGGTGGGAGGGAAGGAGGGTGAAAGGCGTGTGAAAAGGATGATTAAGGGTATGTAAGGGATGGAGGGCAAAGGAGATGTGAGGGAAGGAGGGCGAAGGGTGTGCGAGGGAAGGAAGGTGAAGAGTGTGAGGGATGGATGGTAAAGCAGGTGTGGGTAATGGGGATAAGATGTTTTTTTTTAAAAAACACTCAATTTGGAAAACCTAAAGCCAATTACATCGGTATGAGGGGAGCAAAAACAGAAATTACCAGGCAATCACAGCAGGTCTGACAGTATCTGTGCATAGATGAGAGAGCTGATGTTTCGGATCTGGATGACTGTTTGTCAAAACAGTATGAGGGGAGAGGTGACTCAGGTGGATTGGTTAAATAGACTAAAAGGTATGGGGATGAATAAACAGTCGGATTCATTTAAAGAAACAATCCAAAATGTAAAACAAAATTACACCCACGAAGAAGCAAAATAAACAAAAAACATCCATCCATGGTTTACTGAGGAAATTGTGAATTGTACTAGGTTAAAAGAAGAGGCTTACCATGTTGCAACAATTACTACTGAGCCTGAGGATCCTGGAGTGTTTAGAAACCTCTAAAAGGCCATCAGAAAATTGATACGGAAAAATAGTGTATGAGAGTAATCTAGTCGGGAAATATCAAAACAAATTAAGAACCTTTCCAAATACATAAAAAGAAAGAGAGTAGCTAAAGTAAGAGTTGGTCCTTAAGAGGCAAAGTTAGGGAAAATTATGGGGAGTGAAGAAATGGTCGAGACACTGAACAAATATTTGGTTTCTGTCTTCACAGTGGAAGGCACAAAATTCATGCGATAAATAGAGTGTAACAAGGGGCTAACAAGAGCAAGAAACTTAAAGTAATTAGTAGCAGCAGAGAAAAACTATTAAAAACTTAAGGGTCTAAAATTCAAAAAAACCCAGGGCTTGGTCTGTATGGAGTTTGCACATTTTCTCCCTGTCTGCGTGGGTTGCCTCTTAATTGAAAAAAATAATTGGGTATTCTAAATTTATTTTTTTAAATCCCCAGGACCTGAGGTTATCCAAAACTCTCCACCTTGTGTCTTACATCTCCCCGAAGTCTATTGAATCCCTACAGTGAAGAAGGAGGCCATTTGGCCCATCAGGTCTGCGCCCACCCTCTGGAAGGCTACCTCGGCTTGTTCGCCCCACCCTATCCCCATAACCCCACCTGTAATTCAACCTAACAACCTATTTGGACACTGAGGGGCAATTTAGGATGGCCAATCCACCTGACCACATCTTTGGACGCTAAGGAACAATTTAGCATTGCCAAGCCATCTAACCTGCATATCTTTGGATACTAAGGGCTAATTTTAGCATAGCCAATCCACCTAACCTCACAAGGATGTACGATAAATGAGCACCGAGGCAGTTGCTGCCTGTTATACTGTTACGGTGACATGAGATTTCAGTATTTACCTAGTTTTGTTTTTTTTATGTTCTTTAATCCTTGCATTTACAAAGCAGGCGTATGTTTTTGGTACCCGTCACTTAATTCATGGAGAGGATGAGTAGCGCCACATTAGTGACGAGAGGATAGTTTGGTATGGCGATGGGTGGTATGGCCATGTAAATCCTCATTGTGGGTGAGGAAAGCCCCCAGTTAGAACCATGTGTTTTCTTTCTATGTTAATTTAGGATTATGGAATCATTGCTTATCTCCTATAAACGTCTGGACAGATCATGAATGCTAGTAAAGACTGGGTTTGTTATGATTCTTCTTTGTGGTTGGCGTCTCTGGTGTTGTTGCAGTCAGGGGAAATGTATAATGGTGCATGCCTGGGTGTGGTTGGTTAATATTTTAATTGGCAAGTCTTCCATGGGTTGGTCTTCAATATTTACTTGGCTGCACGTTGGCACAGTGATCAGCACTGCTGCCTCACAATGGCAGGGTCCCGGATTCGATTCCAGCCTTGGGTGACTGTGTGGAGTTGGCATGTTCACCGCATATCTTGCATGGGTTTCCTCTGGGTTCTCCGGTTTCCTCCCACAGTCCAAAGATGTGCAGGTTAGGTTACGTGGCTAGGATGATAGAGTGGACCTGGTAGGGTGCTCTTTCAGAGGGTTGGTGCAGTCTCAATTGGGCTCCTGCATTGTAGGGGTTCTATGCATGGGTAGAGTCAGTGGTCACTTGATTCGATAGGGGGTAGCAGATACGTTCACAGATCAGTTGCGCTATTCGATCGCCCTTTTTAACTTCAAACGGTTCCTTGCCAAAGTTAAAGAGAATCACACCAACATTTCCTCTGTAACCTCATCAATAACACCAGCTCCGACATCAATGAAGTATTTTGCTGCCAATTCAGATCTTGGAGCCACTCAGCTGTAGAATCCAGAGGGAACTGCAATCTGAATGTCGGTCTTCACAATAACTTTATCCTGTGCGGGGACCACATAGTTGTAGGCGCTGTAACGGTCGAAGCCGGCCACCCGCTCCGAGCCCCGGGTCGGTGTTCGCGCGTTTTCACTCAGCCGGGCGAAGCGGAGCCGCGGCTTCTCGGCCCGGGGCCGCGGCGGGGCTGGAGGCTTCAGAACACGGCATGGTCCCGGGAGGGAGAGAGAGGGGAGGGGCAGGACACTCTCCCTTTGGCGGCACAGGCCTCAAGGAGGACAGCAATCTCGAAGTCCCTGAGACAACTTGGAAGAGGGTGCCAAACTCCTCCACTCAACCTATCCTCCAACCAAAGAAAATCTCCAACAGTGCTGATCTACAGCACTCAAACTCTCACTCGGGCCTTGAAGCCCACAGGTTACTACCTCCCCAGTGGAACCCTATCACGAGAAGAGGAGCAGACCTGGAGCCCCAAAAGGAGACAACCTGGGGAAGGATGACCTACTCCACTACTCAACATAACCTCCACCTAACCCGAACGAGGTTCAGGTGGTTTTGGCTCCACTGGTACAAACTGAACAGGTTGTTCTGCCAAACCATGTCAAACATTGCTTAATTCTCTTGAGATGTTACAAGCTGTGGATTCTTCATGAAACAGCAACTTGCCTCGTCTATGGTGCGTGTGTTTATACTTAGTGGAGAAAACATAATCTATCCACATATAAAACTGCTTCCTTGGGGTGCTTATGAAGTAGTGATCTCAATAGTGACTTGAGTCGGTTATTCCCTTGTTCCAGTTAAGAATCCTGGCAATAGGTCAACTGTTAGAATCATCAGGTGTATTTCATTGTTTTCTTTTCTAATAAAAATAAAGTTTTTTTTACATTAAAAGGGAGAGTGTCCTGTTTCAGGTGAGGTTTTGCTGTTCAGCCTTGGTGTCCTTTTTGCGATGTACAGCACTGGGCCTGGTCTGATGTTATTTAGTTAATCCTGGTGTTCCTCTTTTCATGGGGTTACTTGCTTGGGTGAGTCGGTCGCTGATACAGACGATGTGATGTACCTCGAGGTGTTCCCTACCGTGTCCGGGGGGGGGGGGGGGGGAGGGGGTGCGAGCAGGCGAGAATAGTACCCATTCTAAGTATTTTGACAATTTTTCTGCTCGTTGGTGGGGTTATCTCAGTGGAGGATGGTGTAAACCTTCCAGTGTCAACAGGGCTGGAGGTTATATTGGGTGGTGGAGTAGGGCACCCTTCCCCATAATGTGGCTGAAGAGAAGTAAGTTGGTTGTGTAGCGAGTCTTGGTATGGTGTAGGTATCCTTGGTTTACTGGCTCCTGCATACGAGTGTACAATGCCAAGCCATGTCTTGTACTGAGGGCAGCGTTCTGTCACTGCCCTTTGCTTGGGATGTACCTTCTTGGCCTGGATGTCTGGGAGGCAGTGCGAGGTTTTGAATGAGCAGCCTTTTCCTTTCATGTCTTGTGGTGAGGGGCATGCAGCAGGGTACAATATGCTCATTGCTATATATTAGAAAGCAAAAAGCACATCAGCTGGGTTTAAACCCCCTCAGATCTTTTTCTGCAAGGCTTTCAATAGGAATTGGTTTTAATAGGCTGTGATTGACAGCTTTTTCACAGCCAGTTGTCTGGATTGTTTAATTTAATTTCCCTTCCAGCTAGAATGGACCTCAGCTGTGAAACTAACCACAATGTTTCTAAACATCTGGCGATGATTGACAGTAATTGGACCACATCCAAAGCAGTTAAGTGCTCTCACTTCCTCTTTCTGTGTAGGAAGCACTTAGTTGCCTTTGATGTGGTCTATCATTCTGGACAGCTTTCAGGCAAGGGTCTCTGTACTGGTCTTTGATGGGGGCCTCTCTTATGGGGGGTGTTTCTGATGGTGGTCTCTGTAATGGGGGTCTCTCATGGGGGGGCTTTCTGGTAGGGGTCTTTCTTATGGTGACATTCGGGTGGGGGTCTCTAATGGGTATCCACAGGTGGGGATCTCTTATGGGGGTTTGGGTGGGTGCGTCAGGATTTGCATGTGGGGAGGGGGGGTACCTTGATGGACTTTGGGGGAAACTCTCTTAAACAGCTATTCCCTTGACCCACAGCAAGATCCACTGCACCAGAGCCATGGTCAAACATACCTGCACCAAATTCAGCCCAAGTGAATTCTGCCCAAAGAGCTGGAGAATCATGCGGGCCTGTAGAATCCAGTGCCCAACGGATCCCATTTTTGGTCAATTCTGGATTCCCCACCGCATTGGGAGCTCAATTAGTACACACATGGAGGCACCAAGTTAGAATCATCAGAGAATAATTCTAGTTCAATGATTAAGTTGAACCAACTGCATTGTTGTTCTCCAATCCTGAGGATTTGTTATGTTATTTTTAAAAATGGAACACCTCTGATAAATATATTTATATTTTAAAAAAATAACATCATGTCCACGACAAACATGGAACGTTGCCCACACCAAACATGGAGAACAGCCGCAACATGACATAGCACGTACATCCCATCTGAGACTCGATCCGCCCGGTCCCAATCTAAGTACAAAATTCATGGGCTCCAGCTGCCAGGTCTCCGCCTCTCAGCGGGGAGCTGCATTGCACAAGTCCCACAGGGAGTCAGTTGGGTCATTCCTGTGGGTCTCAGGTTTATTACGCAAACAAATCACAAAGCTCTGAGATGATGCGCATATTGAGTGGCCAATGGCAGGAGTCTGGGGGAGGTGCAGTTGAGGGTAGGAGGTGATGAAATCCGGATAAGTCCAGTCAGAATTGGTTAATCCTATAAAGACTCCCAATTATTGAAGACAGCGATTATGAGAGACAGACTTTTATTTCAATGGACCGAATCGTCTGAGAAATGGCGGTCACCGCATTGCCACTCCACTCATATTTACTTATTCTGAACCAAGCTCAATATTTCTTGCCAGGAATTCCAAACAGCCTCCCAGGCAACGTGGAGCTGGAGTTGGTACATCATGGCGGAGGAGCATCGGTGAGAACCAAGGGTCAAAACGGCACCCTAATCTGTGTGGAGCCTTTCCTTCTGGTGAGTTTCAGCTTGGCAGCAAGAAATCACTCTGTGTGAGGCCTCGTCAGGGAGAAACAGTGTTATGGGCCAGGGTTTAGAGAACCCCAAAGTGTATCATGAGGTTCACCTGACCCACAACTTTTAATAGATTGTGGTATGGGGGGCACATGGCCCACTCTACAGGTGATTGATGCAGGTAGGGCAGTGGATGCTGCCTATATAGACTTCAGTAAGGCCTTTGATAAGGTCCCTCATGGCAGACTGGTACAAAAGGTGAAGTCACACGGGATCAGGGGTGAGCTGGCAAAACGGATACAGAACTGGCTAGGTCATAGAAGGCAGAGAGTAGCAATGGAAAGGTGCTTTTCTGATTGGAGGGCTGTGATTAGTGGTGTTCCGCAGGGTTCAGTGCTGGGACCTTTGCTTTTCGTAGTATATATAAATGATTTGGAGGAAAATGTAACTAGTCTGATTAAGTTTGCAGACGACACAAAGGTTGGTGGAATTGTAGATAGCGATGAGGACTGTCAGAGGATACAGCAGGATTTAGATCGTTTGGAGACTTGGGCGGAGAGATGGCAGATGGAGTTTAATCCGGACAAATGTGAGGTAATGCATTTTGGAAGGTCTAATGCAGGTAGGGAATGTACAGTGAATGGTAGGACCCTCAAGAATATTGACAGTCAGAGAGATCTAGGTGTACAGGTCCACAGGTCACTGAAAGGGGCAACACAGGTGGAAAAGGTAGTCAAGAAGGCATACGTCATGCTTGCCTTCAATGGCCGGGGCATTGAGTATAAAAATTGGCAAGTCATGTTGCAGCTGTATAGAACCTTAGTTAGGCCACACTTGGAGTATAGTGTTCAATTCTGGTCGCCACACTACCAGAAGGATGTGGAGGCTTTAGAGGGAGTGCAGAAGAGATTTTACCAGGATGTTGCCTGGTATGGAGGGCATTAGCTATGAGGAGAGGTTGAATAAACTCAGTTTGTTCTCACTGGAACGACAGAGGTGAGGGGCGACCTGATAGAGGTCTACAAAATTATAAGGGGCATAGACAGGGTGGATCGTCAGAGGCTTTTTCCCAGGGTAGATGGGTCAATTACTGGAGGGCATAGGTTTAAGGTGCAGGGGGCAAGGTTTAGAGGAGATGTACGAGGCAAGTTTTTTTACACAGAGGGTAATGGGTACCTGGAACTCGCTGCCGGAGCAGGTGGTGGAAGCAGGGACAATAGTGACATTTAAGGGGCATCTTGACAAATACATGAATAGGATGGGAATAGAGGGATATGGACCCCGGAAGTGCAGAAAATTTTAGTTTAGACGGGCAGCTAAGTCAGCACAGGCTTGCAGGGCCGAAGGGCCTATTCCTGTGCTGTACTTTTAATTGTTCTTTTTTGTTCTTTGTGTGGTACAGCAGAAATCAAAAGTATTTTTTAAAGCAAAACAATGTTTATTCTATGAACTCAAGTTAACCTTTTTAAAACATACAGTGAACATTGTGGCAACCATTAGTTCAAATTCAACCCCCAAAGAATACAACACTAAGTAATCCTTAATAAATTCCCAAACAACATCCAGAAGACAAAATACCCTTTTAACACAGAGATCAGGTTTAAATTCTCTATTGAGAGCAGTTATCCATTTGAAATCACCCAAATGAACACACTTTAACTTGTAGAGAGATCCATGCACATTTGCTGGCTTTCACTGCAGCTCTTCTCTGAAAACGAAACTTAAACCTCACTCTATAGCAGCCTGCTCAAAGACGAAAGTAAAGCAGACAGACAGCCCAGCTCCACCCACTCTCTGACATCACTGCAGTAATAAACACCCATTTCTTTAAGGTACACCGATTACAGTTATTCTATAAAAAACACCCATTTCTTAAAGGTACTCTCACATGACACCTCCCCAAGAAAAAAAATAAACGATCAACTTCAAGATTGTTTCATTTTTCACCTTTTCACTATCCTTTAAGAAATGCACAGTAAATATACTTTTTCGTTTAAAAAAAAACACGCAAACATGTACAATAATATCGTCCATTTTTGTTCTTCTTCCTCCAACTGAAATCCCTCTCGATTGACAGTCTCTTTGAACAAGAAGGTCTCTGCACGATCCTTCCATTTCTCTCTGCCTCAGCATTTCGCTTTAAAGTCAAATACTTTAGTTCAATCTGATCACAGAGTCCCTTGTAATTCTCCAACACAGGAGCATTGGTTATCACAGTTTACAGGCCATTAAATGCCTGCTGAAAGTCCGCTGTCCACTAAAACTTTTGACGTTTCTTCAGCAAGTCCATCAGTGGAGCAACCACGCTACAAAATTTTGCACAAATGTATGATCAAATCCACTCATGCCAAGAAATCACATCATCTCCCTTCGTCTTGTGGGTATCAGAAACTCCTCAAGGAAAGTGACTTGGGCTTTTCTAAATTCACTTTGGCTAGGTTTACCAGCAAACCCACCTCCTGAAGTCGATCAAATAACTCCATCAGATGTTTTAAATGTTCTTTCCATGTCTGGTTGAAAATTACCAGATCGTCGATGTATACCGCACAATTGGGTAATTCTGAAATGACTTTGTTAGTTAACCATTGAAATGTGGCTGGGGCGATTTTCATGCCAAATGGCATAACTTTGAATTGGTACATACCATCTGGAGTCACAAAAGCTGAAATCTCCTTCGCCCTTTCGGATAAAGGTACCTGCCAGTAACCTTTAAGTAAATTCAATTTGGAAATAAAAGCTGATTGTCCCACTTTCTCAATGCAATCTTCCAAACGTGGGATAGGATAAGAGTCCATTCTTGTAACTGCATTAACCTTTCTGTAGTCCACACACAACCGTTGGGTACCGTCTGGTTTAGGTACCATCGCTATGGGTGAGCTCCACTGGCTGCAACCCCTTTCAATTATGCCATTTTTAAGCATACTCAATCTCTTTGTTAACCTGTGCCAATTTTAAAGGGTTAAGTCTATATGGATGTCGTTTGATTGTAACAGCATTTCCCACATCTTCCCCACAGTTATCCCTTTGAAATCACCCAAATGATCACTCTTTAGCTTGCAGAGAGATTCATGCACATCTGTTGGCTTTCACTGCAGTTCTTCTCTCTGAAAACGAAACTAAAACCTCACTCTATAGCAGCCTGCTCAAAAACGAAAGTAAAGCAGACAGACAGCCCAGCTCTACCCACTTTCTGACATCACTGCAGTAAAAAAACACCCATTTCTTAAAACTCCCACTACAGTTATTCTATTAAAAAACACCCATTTCTTAAAGATATTCTGTAGAAGCCAACTGTTTTCTAACACACCTAATAGGTAAAAGATAGATAAATATTAAGCCCCTGTCTTACTAAATACCCATTTTAAATTCACTCATAACCTCAGGTCATCTCAAAACATAGTTTACAAAACAGCACGACACAGCACAAATTCTACAACATAAAAACACATAATTCAACAGAAACACAGAAGAACCTGATAGATTAAAACAAACACTTTGATAAGACATTGTCCAAGGACAGGGCAGGCTCTATGGCAACAGTATAGCAACAACGTGATAATATCAAGGCGGCATTGTTCTCAATGTTGATAACAGCTAAGTCAGCAAGAAGTCAGTTCACGCCTGTCGCGATAACAGCATAGAATCGCATTCCATAACACATACAAGAATTCATTTATGAAGATGTCCCTCAGGGATCAGTGTTGGGCCCACAATTGTTCACAATTTACATAGATGATTTGGAGTTGGGGACCAAGTGCAATGTGTCCAAGTTTGCGGACGACACTAAGATGAGTGGTAAAGCAAAAAGTGCAGAGGATCCCAGAAATCTGCATTGGGATTTGGATAGGTTAAGTGAATGGGCTAGGGTCTGGCAGATGGAATACAATGTTGACAAATGTGAGGTTATCCATTTTGGTAGGAATAACAGCAAAAGGGATTATTATTTAAATGATAAAATATTAAAACATGCTGCTGTGCAGAGAGACCTGGGTGTGCTCGTGCATGGGTCACAAAAAGTTGGTTTACAAGTGCAACAAGTGATTAAGAAAGCAAATGAAATTTTGTCCTTCATTGCTAGAGGGATGGAGTTCAAGAGTAGGGAGGTTATGCTGCAATTGTATAAGATGTTAGTGAGGCCGCACCTGGAGTATAGTGTTCAGTTTTCGTCTCCTTACCTGAGAAAGGATGTACTGGCGCTGGAGAGTGTGCAGAGGAGATTCACTAGGTTAATCCCAGAGCTGATGGGGTTGGATTACGAGGCGAGGTTGAGTAGACTGGGATTGTACTCATTGGAATTTAGAAGGATGAGGGGGGATCTTACAGAAACATATAAAATTATGAAGGGAATAGATAGGATAGATGTGGGCAGGTTGTTTCCACTGGCTGGTGAAAGCCGAACTAGGGGGCATAGCCTCAAAATAAGGGGAAGTAGATTTAGGACTGAGTTTAGGAGGAACTTCTTCACCCGAAGGGTTGTGAATCTATGGAATTCCTTGCCCAGTGAAGCAGTTGAGGCTCCTTCATTAAATGTTTTTAAGATAAAGATAGATAGTTTTTTGAAGAATAAAGGGATTAAGGGTTATGGTGTTCGGGCCGGAAAGTGGAGCTGAGTCCACAAAAGATCAGCCATGATCTCATTGAATGACGGAGCAGGCTCAAGGGGCCATATAGCCTACTCCTGCCCCTAGTTCTTATGTTCTTAATGTTGCACATTAAAGACTGACAGCTAACCATCAAATCAAACTCATTTGATTTTAACACAAACCAATTAGGATTACATAGGGGTGTAGATAGATGGCTAAAGACTGATATGATTTAGTATAACCGTGATAGTCCGTACAGCCATCTTTTTCCTGGATCATTCTATACTTTGATCTAACTTACTCACTGTCTCTATTTTTCATGTTTTCACTTTTCCACTCTAACTCTTGAAGTAAATGCAAGCTGTTTGCCGTAAGCAAGAAAATCATTTCTGTATCATTTGAAAGTTAAATTGTGTACAAATTACTTCTCTTTGGGTCCTTTTGCGTGCCGGACTTATTAGAGAATAAGATTTAAGTGATTCTCAATTGTGATCAAATAGAAGACAATAAACGATTCTTGTTTGCACCCGAGAAGTATTAACTAAAATTTCTACTGGGTTTTAGTGTTCGCAAGTGCCACTAGATCCGCATGGTACATCTCTACATATTCTCACATGACAACAGTAAAATGCTGTTGAATAGCGGGGTGTTTATCGGCACCTTTTGTTGGTCAGAAGATTCCAGGCAGATTCTGCTCCAGCGTTATTGTGCAGTACACAATGGAAAAGACCAATCTCCTTTTAAAAGCCTCAATTATTTTCATTTACATATGGGTCCTCACGTCAGAAGCTGGAGTTTAATCCATTTAACAAATCTCATTGTGGGAGAATTTTGTTTTCCACCAGAGCTGTGTGCAGGAAAGCACCCAGTCCTCCAATGAGAAGTTTGGTTGAATGTGCCATGACTTGCCTGCGACCTTGCACAACGATTGGCGGAATCTTGTTGTCATCCAGAGATGGATTCTGTTCCGGCCCCATGTGGTCTGGGGCTAAAATCCCCACTAAATTATCCCCATTAACCTCCATAAATTACCAACATTAATCCCTATATATTAACACCATTAACCCTGATAAATTAACTCCCATTATCTCTTATACATTAGCCCCTGTAAATCCAATAAATTACTCCCAGGCACTGCTATTAACTCCCAAGTAACCCCCATAAATCTAATGTCTATAAATTACAGAATAAATCCCGCTCAATTTATAGGATTGTGAGGGATGTTTCTTCCGGAACTGCACTGGAACCCAGGGTGTCAGTGACAAGCAGCACAATGTGTATTTATCCTTCAACCACAATCAGTAAAACAGAGCAACTTGTTTGTAATATCACAGCTATTGTGAGATCTTGCTGTGTACAAATTGCATTCTATCTGGAGGCAGTGATAAGGACAATAGAGAAGCAAGTTCTGTTTTTCTAAGGAATGTCTTCTCACTGCTTTGCACCAAAGAAAAACCTTGCTGATTCTCAGACAGCACAAACATCCACATCCTGGCTTCACGGAGAGTTTATTTACACAAGTATCGTCTCATTTTACCTGTCAATGTCATCCAATGGGTGGTTTCCATTTCTTCCGAACTTACATAAACAGATAGAGGTCACCCATTGTATATTTTTGATTGGCGCAATGAACAATCTTTTTGAAGAAAAACAAGCCTCTTCTGGTAATTATAATGCCAGGAATCCATATTGTTTCAAGAAGACAACCCAAAAACACATCATACCAAGAAAGCTCTGAATCAGGTAGACAATTTAACAAGACGTGGATTGAAAATAGAAAAACCCGCAAATGAATAATCGTGAATTCAGCAGAAATTATATCTGGGAAAATATCATTGGGCTTGAGGAGGTAAAGTGAACTGAATATTGAAAACATTCGCTGCCTCCTGTGTCAATGAGACTGATGGATTATAAGCAGCAAAACATATTAAATCCATCATATTAAACATTTCCAAGGCAGGTACAGCACGGGGTTAGATACAGAGTAAAGAACCATCTACACTGTCCCGCAACAAACACTCACCCGGACAGGTACAGCACAGAGGTAGATACAGAATGAAGCTCCCTGTCTCCATCAAACACTCCCACATCATGGACCATAACGTCCAACTTGCGTCGTAGGTTGGGGCGCTAGAATTACAAGACTTTAATGTGCACTTACCTGCTCTTGAAAACTGCGCTGAAATTTCCAATGGCTGGAGCATTGAAAGAGTTCACGCAGGCATCAGTGTAATCAAGCAGCGTCAGATTCAGGAAGTCCACACTCACTTTAACTACTGTAAAGCAGGTAAGTTTAAAGGGCCGAGTGAAATTGACAGCTCAGGGAGACGATATGTGTCCGAGCCAAGTGGATGGGATTTGGGTGGGTGGACTGGAGTATGCGGGAAGATGGTGTTCGAGTGGGGTGGCAGGGTGGTAGGAGGAGGTCGGGGATGAGGGGGTGGGGAGAACAGAGGTCGGGGCTGAGATGTTGGGGGGAGGGTAGGGGAGTCAGATGGCAGGGGGCTTTGCAACCTAGTTCGGGTTTGGGGGTCTGGCTGGGTCAGGGGGAGGTTCGTCAGGAGGGTTTCGGGTTGGGTTGCATGGATTGGGTCAGGGGAGGTACTCGCCACCAAACGTGTCTATGAATGCAACAATAGCCAATCGCAATCAATCAGCAACTAACCTGAAAGTAGTTAGTGATCCCATTAAATAGTGTTGGTGTGGATTTCCTCTTCCGCTAAACACATATTCAAGCTATGGAAGGTTAAGACAGGTCATTAGCTGGAGATTCAAGCTCCGAAATGACATCAAATCAACATACTGAGGTGATCTCACGATTTACATCCTCAGCATTCTTCTAACACATGCTCCCTGTGTGTGGGCATATGCCCTCACCAAGAATATACTGGCACCTCTGTATGCATGGGTGTTGAGGTTGCCAAAGGCATGCATAGTGCTTAGGGGGGGGGCACTGACCAGCTGAATTTTGTGGTCCTTGAAGCGATAGGACTGATTGATGTTCATGGAATCAGAATGGTTACAGAACAGATAATTATCCAATTTTTTCAAAGGCCTCACCTAAATCTTCCTCCTCCACACTCTCAGGAGAGAAATTCAGATCCTAACCACTCGCTGCGCAGGTTTCTCCTCATATCGCCATTGTGTCTTTGGTCAATCGCCTTCAATCTGTATCTTCTGCTACTATGTCTCGATCCCTCAGGGTTTTGAACACCAAAGGGCGGCACTGTAGCACATGAGTTAGCACTGTTGCCCCACAACACAAGGGTCCCAGGTTTAGTTCCCGGCTTGGGAGACTGTGCGGAGTTTGCACGTTCTCCCCGTGTCTCCGTGGGTTTCCTCCGGGTGCCCCAGTATCCTCACAGTCCAAAGATGTGCAGGTTAGGTGGATTGGCTATGCTAAATTGCCCCTTAGTGTCCAAAAAAAAGGTTCAGTGAGGTTAGTGGACAGGGTGGAGTTTAAGTAGGGGGTTCTTTACAAGGGCCGGTGCAGACTCGATGGGCCGAATGACCTTCTTCTGCAGTGTAAATTCTATTTAAAAGGACAAGATGAGCTGAGTCAATAGAGCCCCGGAATAAATTTAAAATGCGGTTCATGAAAGGGGATCCTGAATCAAAGTGAACTGAATCCCCTAGGGCCTCACGGCGCTTCTCCGGGCGGACTGGCTGAACGCGGCGTCCGCGCAACCAGCCCCGCGCTCCAGCTTCGCCAAGCCTCAAATCCCAGCACCGCCGGCCCGAGCTGTCAATCAGGAGCCTTTCCCCGCCCCCAACCCTCCCCGCCGCCTTCCGATTGGTTGTCCCCCCGGGTCGGATGACGTACCCCCTCCTCGCGCGGCCTCTCCGCGTGCCGTTGGCGGTTGAGTTTGCAAAAAGGCGGGAAGGCGAGCACAGGTCGGCCCTCAAGATGGCGAGGATCGTGTCTGGCCGCCAGCAGGTAAAGGGCTGCGCCGCACTCACAAGAACGTAACTGGGAGCAGGAGCCGGCCTCCCGAGCCCTACCAGCTCCGCCATCCGATAAGATCAAGGATGAGCTTTTTGGGGTACCTCAGCTCCGCTTACCCGCCCGCTCACCGTCACCCTGAATTCCTTCAACTGTTCAAAAAATCCGTCTATCTTTGCCTTAAAAACATTCAGCGGGGAGGAGGGGGGTGGGCCTCGCCTCAACAGCTTCACTCAGCCCCAGGGTGGCTTCAAACTATGGGAACGTTTGACAACACCCTGCAAGCAATTGGGGATGGAAGGGGAAAGTTGCTGTGCGTTTGGATTAATTAATGCCCTTCGGAGCTGAAAAACAAAGAGCAAAACCTTATAATGTCCCCAAGTTGGGCATCAAGAGGTTATTCATTAAAACTGTTTTTCATACTTTTTTTCCGGGGTCTCATTTTTACCAACCGGCCGACCTTCACGACCCAACCCGGCCAACCTTCGCGACCCAACCCGGCCGGCCTTCGGGACCCAACCCGGCCGACTTTCGTGACCCAAACTGGCCGACCTTCGCGACCCAACCCAGCCGACCTTCACGACCCAACCCGGCTGACCTTCGCGACCCAACCCGGCCGGCCTTCGGGACCCAACCCGGCCAACTTTCGTGACCCAAACTGGCCGACCTTCGCGACCCAACCCAGCCGACCTTCAGGACCCAACCCGGCTGACCTTCGCGACCCAACCCGGCTGACCTTCGCGACCCAACCCGGCCGGCCTTCGGGACCCAACCCGGCCGACCTTCACGACCCAACCCGGCCAACCTGCGCGACCCTCCATTTTTTCTTACCTCGTTTGTTGTTGACAAAAATGGAGGAAAGGGTTTTGGGTCACCTTTGCCCCCCCGCCCCCCCAACTTGAAAAAAAAAGGCTGCGACCATATTTTTAAAAATGCGGCCGCACTGCACATGCGTGCCCAATCATCGGTGCGCATGCGCATAGTTTTGTGCATGTGCACCTATGATCGGGCAAGCATGCACAGTGCGGCCAAATTTTTCAATCTGTTCCTGGCCATTTTGAAGGCCACTCGCAGCCGGCATTATTAAAAGCCGGCTGTTGCGTGCCGATTTTCGCGATCGGGAGCACCTTGACAGACGGCTCCGCGACCCTCCCGACACCCGCCCACGACCCACTCCTGTCAAGAAAAAGAGCGGGCCCTGAGATGACAAAGGAACATCACGACTACAAATTGCAAGTCCACACCATCAGGTTTTATCAGATGTGGGAGCTGCCATAACCCGCACAGAACATATGGGGTGGAAATGATTGTCTTCCTCCTTTCCCTTGCAGAGTACGAGTTCACTCGTTAAGGTGGTGGGGGAAACTCAATCTATGTTGTATATAAGGTCAGTCAATTTGGCACTGACCTGTTAAGACCCGGCTGGGACTTAATGGGAGCTGTGTATTGTGGCCTTGTAACAAGCTAAAGTTTCTTTGATACAACTTGGTGTGAACTCTCTCTGACACCATAAAAGAAACGGAGCTGGAATAGAACTGGCCGCGTTCAACAAGGCCAAAGCCGCCCTATATAAAAACGAGTGCAGTTTGGAGTGGTGTACTTGGCACGGCTAAGAGGGAAAATACTATTTTTTGATGTACTGGAGGAGGCGATTTCCTTTCTAAAGAAGCATGGGCTTGGCACGGGATGATAGAAGTTTTGGGATATTGGCGACGGGCATGTTGTTATGTGAAATTGTTTTTTTTCAAAATATTTTTAATAAATATTTAACATTTTATACAAGATTACAAAACACAAAAAAATCCTCACAACACACAAATCCCCAACACAACTTTTCAACCCGTGAAACCCACAAAATGAAAAGAAACCCCCTCCTCAACTGCTAAAAGACCAAGTCTCTGAAATACAATATAAACGGCTGCCATCTCCAGTTGAACCCTTCAATCGACCCCCTGACGGTGTGTGTGTTTGACTTTTTCGAGTTGCAAAAACTCACATCAAATCCCCCAGCCATGCCGAAGCACTCGGCGGTGTTGCCAACCTGCAGCCCAGCAGAATACGACTGCGTCAGCACCGAGGCGAAGGACAGGTCCTTGGCACTCGTCCGTAGCTGCGGCACATCCAAAACCACAAATAGCCACCAAAGGGCCGAGCTCTAATTCAATATTTAGGATCGCTAACGCGGTGTTGAAAAAGGACCTCCAGAAACTCCAGGTTAAATTCCAACAGGTTTGTTTCAAACACGAGCTTTCGGAGCGCAGCTCCTTCCACAGGTGAATGGCGAGGTATGTTCCAGAAACATTTATATAGACAAAGTCAGAGATGCTGGGCAATGCTTGGAATGCAGCATTGCAACACACAAATCCTCAACACAACTTTTCAACCCGTGAAACCCACAAAATGAAAAGAAACCCCCTCCTCACGATGCCCGTTCATTCGTTGTCGCAGTGTCTGCATGGTCTCGCCAATGTACCACGCTTCGGGACATACTTTCCTGCAGTGTAAGAGGTAGACTACATTGGTCGAGTCGCACGAATATGTGCCGCGTACCTGGTGGGTGGTGTTACCATGTGTAATGGTGGTATCCAAGTCGATGATCTGCCATGTCTTGCAGAGATTGCCCTGGCAGGGTTGTGTGGTGTCGTGGTCGCTGTTCTGAAGGCTGGGTAATTTGCTGTAAACAATGGTTTGTTTGAGGTTGCGCGGTTGTTTGAAGGCCAGTAGTGGGGGCGTGGGGATGACCTTGGCAAGATGTTCAACTTCATTGATGATGTGTTGAAGGCTGCGAAGAAGATGTCGTAGTTTCTCCGCCCCAGGAAAGTACTGGACGACGAAGGGTACTCTGTCAGTGGTGTCCCATGTTTGTCTTCTGAGGAGGTCGGTGCAGTTTTTTGCTGTGGCGTGTTGGAACTGTCAATCGATGAGTCGAGCGCCATATCACGTTTGTACGAGAGCACCTTTCAGCATCTGTAGGTGTCTGTTACGCTCCTCCTCGTCTGAGCAGATCCTGTGTATACGGAGGGCTTGTCCATAGGGGAGGGCTTCTTTAATGTGTTTCGGGTGAAAGCTGGAGAAGTGGAGCATCGTGAGGTTGTCTGTGGGCTTGCGGTAAAGCGAAATGCTAAGGTGACCGTCCTTGATGGAGATGAGTGTGTCCAAGAATGCAACAGAATTTGGAGAATAGTCCATGGTGGGATTGAATTTATTGATCTCATCGTGTTGTCGTTTCAGTGGTTCTTCGCTGTGGGTCCAAAGGAAAAAAATGTCATCGATGTATCTGGTGTATAACATCGGTTGCAGGTCCTGTGTGGTGAGGAAGTCTTGTTCAAACTTGTGCATGAAGATGTTGGCATATTGAGGTGCAAATTTGGTCCTCATGGCTGTCTGCATCTGGATGAAGAATTTGTTGTCGAAGGTGAAGACGTTGTGATCTAGAATGAAGCGGATGAGTTGCAGAATTGCGTCTGGAGATTGGCAATTGTCAGTGTTGAGGACTGAGGCTGTTGCAGCAATGCCGTCGTCATGGGGGATGCTGATGTAGAGTGCCGAGACATCCATTGTGACGAGGAAGCCTCAACCGGGATCTTGGATTCATGTTGCATTACATCCACCCCCCACCACCTGGCCTGGACTTGCAAAATCCTACCAACTGTTCTGGCTTGAGACAATTCACACCTCTTTAACCTGTGATTATCCCTCTCCCTGGATCTGTAATGATTTGATTACATGCAAATGCTCGCATTCCAAGCATTGTCCAGCATCTCTGACTTTGTCTATATAAATGTTTCTGGTACATACCTCGCCATTCACCTGAGGAAGGAGCTGCGCTCCGAAAGCTCGTGTTTGAAACAAACCTGTTGGACTTTAACCTGGTGTTGTAAGACTTCTTACTGTGCTCACCCCAGTCCAACGCCGGCATCTCCACATCAAAAAAAGACATCCTCGCTCTTGTGAGCTGCCCTTGAAATGCTACCTTCAGCTGGATGAAGCTCAGTATCGCACACAATGTGGCGTTTACCCTCCGCAGCCCATCACTCCATCCCTTCTTCAGAAATGCTCCACCCATTTAGCCTTCACCCCTTCTCAATTCTTCTTCTAAGATCTGTTCAAACACGCCGGACGTACTGCCCACCTCCAACCCCGAAAAAGCGAAAATCCTCTCCAATAAGAACGATGGCGGCGGCACCAGGAAATCAAAAAACACCTATTAACAAAGCTCCGCACCTGGAAGTTCCAGCCCCACAAATCCCAGAGTCCCAACACAAGTGAATTAACCAATAATTTGTCTGTTTTCCTGAGATCTTTATTCCTTGGCTGCTTCAGTGAGTTACAGGCACCAGATTTAATAATAATGATCATTATTAGTGTCGCAAGTAGGCTTACATTGAAATAAAGTTACAGTGAAAATCCCCTAGTCGCTGCACTCTGGCGACTGTTCGGGTACACTGAGGGAGAATTCAGAATGTCCGATCAATCTAGCGAGCTCGTCTTTTGGGACTTGTGGAAGGTAACCGGAGCACCCAGAGGAGAATAGAACATAGAACAGTACAGCACAGAACAGGCCCTTCGGCCCTCAATGTTGTGCCGAGCCATGATCACCCTACTCAAACCCACGTATCCACCCTATACCTGTAACCCAACAACCCCCCCCCCCTTAACCTTACTTTTATTAGGACACTACGGGCAATTTAGCATGGCCAATCCACCTAACCCGCACATCTTTGGACTGTGGGAGGAAACCGGAGCACCCGGAGGAAACCCACGCACACAGGGGGAGGACGTGCAGACTCCACACAGACAGTGACCCAGCCGGGAATCGAACCTGGGACCTTGGAGCTGTGAAGCATTTATGCTAACCACCATGCTACCCTGCTGCCCAATGTGCAGACTCTGCAAAGACAGTGACCCAAGCCATGAATCGAACCCAGACCCCTGGCGATGTGAAACAACAGTTTTAAACATTGTGCTACCGAAGTATAACATTTAACATACATTTATGAGTAAAACATTACCAAAAGTTTATTTATAACAAGAGTATAAGGTGAACATAGGGCTGGTTTAGCTCAGCGGGCTCAACAGCTGATTTGTGATGCAGAACAACGCCAGAACCGCGGGTTCAATTCCCATACCAGCTTACCCGAACAGGCTCCAGAATGTGGCGACTAGGGGCTTTTCACAGTAACTTCATACTTGTGACAATAAAAGATTATTATTTTTATTAAAACACAATGACAGAACAATGATCTACCCATTCCCACAATCCTGTTCCAACCCCAAGACAGCACACAGTAAGGAGTAGGAAAAGTTAAAATATTAACGGATTAAGAGAAAGGGGAGATTTGAGGATCTTCTCTGCTGAGGTTGTGATCTCCGCCGTTGTCAGTCTTCCCCGAATGCGACCCTCTGGGGAATTGATTAATACACAAGATTTTGGCCAGTGTAATTCTACCCTTCAACCACCAGATTGAGCCTGACACAGGAAATTCAGGTCATTGCAATTCTTTCCTTCAACTACCAGGTGGAGATATTACTGAAGTTCTATACCTGAAAATTGACGGACCTTTCTGCTGGTCTGATCGCACTGAAGAGTTTCTGGCTGTGTCATGAAGAGAGTCCTCAGTTTGGATTTCCACCAGCCATTCAGTCAGAGGATTAAACTGTTATCGACCTGGTGACGTGCTCACCAACTTTCACTCCAGTAGTTCCCTTCACGGATCTGACTGCTGTCTGCAGTCTTCTAAATAGCAGTGACTTCACAGGTCTGGCTGGGAGCCCCTTAAATCACCTGGCAGAGAGAGAGTGCCTTCAAGCTGCTTCCTGGTGGAATCTTCACAGAATTCCAGACAAAATGGAGTTCTTCACCTGACTCGCCTTTCCTCCAGAATGTTCCAAATGGCTCCACCAATTGCAAGCAAGAACAGGCGATGCCTCAGAATCCCAGACTCACCGATTGGCTGCTTGCCAAGTCAATCAGGATGCAAGGCTGGCAGTGCCTTGGTGCCAGGTTGGTGACCATGTTCTGGCCCGTGAGGGCCTTGCCAGGTAAAGGGGGAATGGGGAGGAGGTTCCAAGGTTGCAGGATGAGGGGAGCATCACGAAAACAGGGGGAGCCTGATGTGGGGGTGGGAATTGGGGCAGCTTTCCAAAATGCCAACCCGATCTACAGCAGGAAATCCAGCCTGGGTGGAAAGAACCCCCGCCCCCCCGGTCAGAAAAACCAGCAATGTGCCGTTGACCAGGGATGTTTCTCAGCACTGCAGCCGTCGGGAAACTCCCCATTAAACGGGCCGTTCTCCGGACTTCAACTTGAGTCCACTGAATCGCACCCACTGTATTAGGTTTGGTGAGATGATGCAGATAATGGAGGAGCTATGGGTTAAAGCAGTCAGGTGTTGAGGTTCAGTTTTAGTCTGGCTGGAAGGTGAGCCAGAGATTTGGACAGGGGATTGGATCTCTATCTTTAAGTAATCCCAAAAGATCTGTCTTTCTCAAAGCGGAGTATCCAAGACATCTCTGTACATCACGTATTCCTGAGTCTGCTAACTATTTAAAAGTGGATTGAAATCTGAGGTGGCCTTTGGTTGAGTGCGAATAAAGACAGCAGTTAAGGGTTAATGTGTCACTATATTGTTTAACATTGTTTTAGGGGCAATTGTATGCTATTTTCTGCTGTGATAGAACATAGAACAGTACAGCACAGAACAGGCCCTTCGGCCCTCGAAGTTGTGCCGAGCAATGATCACCCTACTCAAACCCACTGATCCACCCTATACCCGTAACCCAACAACCCCCCCTTAACCTTACTTTTTTTTAGGACACTTCGGGCAATTTAGCACGGCCAATCCACCTAACCCGCACATCTTTGGACTGTGGGAGGAAACCGGAGCACCCGGAGGAAACCCACGCACACACGGGGAGGACGTGCAGACTCCACACAGACAGTGACCCAGCCGGGAATCGAACCTGGGACCCTGGAGCTGTGAAGCATTTATGCTAACCACCATGCTACCGTGCTGCCCTATTTTAATACCGTGTTAGTAATAAAGTTTGTTTTAATATACCACAACCCAATTTGTTTGTGAAATCACTCCTGAAGCGAGGTATCGTTTCCTCACAATCAATTAAAATTAAATGTTGGGGATTCTGTCCAGTATCCAAGCCACTATTGGGGTCTGGTCCAGATTTGTAGTACATGTTTCTGTAATGGCTATTAGATCGTACTTATTAATTTCTTTATTTTCCTTCATTTCTATTTGCACTATCAGTTTATCTTCTATATTTGTTGTATGTGCATTTTAATTCATAGCCATTAGATTTGTCCTTTGTAGGGGCAGCACGGTGGCGCAGTGGGTTAGCACTGCGGCCTCACGGCGCTGAGGTCCCAGGTTCGATCCCGGCTCTGGGTCACTGTCCGTGTGGAGTATGCACATTCTCCCCGTGTCTGCGTGGGTTTCGCCCCCACAACCCAAAAATGTGCAAGCTAGGTGGATTGGCCACTCTAAATTGCCCCTTAATTGGAAAAATGATTGGGTACACTAAATTTATAAGAAAAAGAAAAGAAAAAGATTTGTCCTTTGTAAAGGGCAGCATGGTGGCGCAGTGGTTAGCACAGCTGTCTCACGATGCCACGGTCCCAGGTTCAATCCCGGCTCTGGGTCACTGTCCGTGTGGAGTTTGCACATTCTTCCCATGGGTTTCGCTCCACAACCCTTTACTCTGTATCAAAGTCCAGCGTGGGAAAGGTGTACTTGTCCTGGGAGTGTTTGGTGGTGAGATTGTGAACACGCTGCCAAAAGGAATGTTTGATGTGAATATTATTGATGACTTTGAGGGGAAGCTCAGTGAGTGCATGAGGGAGAAAGGAATGGAAAGCTATGCTGTGAGCTTAAGCTGAAGAGGGTTGGGAGGAACCTGATGTGGAACATAGACAAGGGGCGGGATTCTCCGGTCGGCGGAATCGTGTTCGGGGATCAGCCGGAGAATACCCATTTCTGACCAAATCGGGGGCGGTGCCACTTTCACGATGCTCTGCCCCCTCCAACGCAGCATTCTCGCAGAGTAGACCCGTGGCATGCCTTTTCGACAGCCTGAGGATGTTGCCTGAGGCCCACTCCCCAATGATCTGCCCCCGACCTGCCATATTTCCAACAGCGTCAGTCGTGTGTGCTATCATCCATTGGGAACTTGGCGTGGCGGCTGCTGACTCAGCCCAGCGCCGCCACAGTCAGGGGAGGTACAATCCGCGGGCAGGGGGGCTTTGTCAGGCTGGAAGCAGTGTTGGGGAATGGTCTGGAGTTTGCGAGCCCGTCAAAGGGGGGGGGGCACTATTTTGCAGGCCGAGTCCTCGCGCGGCCGACACCTTATTACATGGTGTATCTGCTGCAGGCCATGCCGTGCGCATGGACTCGACAATTCTCCAGGCCATATCAGCAGCTAGAGTGGGTGCTCTACACTGCCGGCATGCTAGCCCCCACCCAAAAGGAGGATTGGTGGCTGTTTTGCGCCGGATTTTCAGGCGTAAAGCGCCACCTTCCCCATGCCAGCGGTGTCAGGACATAGCCTCAGAATCGGAGAATCCAGCCCAAGGAATTTTTAGACCAAATTGCATGTTTTTGAGACTTACCGCTGCATTCACAAATATTCTTTTGCATGTTATTCTGGTTTTTGAATCCTCGTCTTGTTAAATTGTCTTCCTGCTCACTCTGTACAGGGCTTTCCTTATTATTTTGTTGTTGTCTTATAGCAATGTGGATCCCTGCACAGTGAGTTGGTTTCAGGGCCGAAATGTGGAACTTTGCTAAAGTTGTTCGATGCACCAATTGAAGTGTAAGAAATTTGTGTCTTTTCATAAACTGGAATGTTCTGTACAGGATTGAACTCTTATGAGATTAGGTAAATCGCGTAGAATCTCACTCTGCAAAGCCAATTTCTAATAGTTTCAACTTCTAAACGGGCCCCAGAAACAGCAAGCTCTTTCTGAGCCGGCTGCCATGGTGACATTCCGGAGCTGGGAGGTTGACATCACGTGGAAGATGTCTTTACCCTCCAAATGAATCTCAATCACCTGACCCACCCACAGCCTCAGCTCTGCAAGAGTTTGGAAAGGTCCAGGAAATGACCCTCAGCAGGAGGTAAACTAACCAGCTCCCTGGAGCAGGGTGACCAACAGGGGAGGAGGTCACCACCCTGACATTATTGGGTGCCTCTCCTGTACACATTGGTTGTAAGGCTGAGATGGACAGAGTTTTGATCACTCAGAGAATCAAGGGATGTGGGGAGCCGGTGAAAAAGAGGAATTGAGGCAAGGATCGGCCATAATCGTTTTGAATGGCGGAGCAGGCTCGAGGGACCGAGTGGCCTCCTTCTGTTCCCATTTCTCATGTTTTTATGATATTCAACAGTGTCTGGTAAGGAAGCCCTGTGGTGAACACAGTTTGGTCTCACATTGTTAAAGAATTAACACATTGCAATAACTTGGGGCAGGAGTTTGAATAAATGAGAGATTAACAATATTTCCTGGGGTTAATTTTGACCTGGGTGTGATAGCCCACTTTATATCTCTCCCAATTTTTATTTACACTGATTGTGGCAATGTAGAAATTATCCCACGAGTTGCAGCATTTGGCTCAATGAAGTTGGCAGACTGTGACACCAGGGGTGCCTCTATCATCATTTGAGAGCAGAGTCGTGATGGCTGCTGCTGATGTTGCACCAGCAGGTGTCAGTGTTGCTCCATGAAGTACAAAGAGAACAGCAGGATCCCATACTGTCTGAAAGATCATAATGTCTGTGCAGAAACTAATTGGACATGCCCCCCTGTATCAATAATTAATAAACACACCCACTCCCAGCATTGCACGCTTGAATCAGTGTATTTTATTTCACCAGAATTGTAAAGTACATTTTAAATGAATTAAAGGTAAAACAGCAACAAAAGCGAGATCTGAGAGACACTCAGCGAGCAATTAGAAATCAGTGAGATGGCGAGAGAGAAAACCTATCAATCACACCCGGAATAGTCTTGTCAGTGTGACTCTTGGTCACATCACCATCGCTTCATTGCGAGCTGGAGCTATGGGACGGTCTTACACAGGTTTCGGTAATAATCTACAAACTTTGGGTTGAATGTGTCTCTATGCTACTTGATGCACAGGACAACTGCAACATCACAGTTGCACATCTTTTTTACCACATTCTGTGTTGGAGTGTGGCAGCCACGACTTAGCTGAAAAAGAGGAGAAAACTACCGATATACAGTGTAAAAGATGTGCAGGTTGGGTGGATTGGCCATGAAAAATTGTCCAAAATTCTATGATTAACCTAGGACTTAAGTTCGGCGCAACATCGTGGGCCGAAGGGCCTGTTCTGTGCTGTATTTCTCTATCTCTATAAAATATGGACTGCAATGTATACTAAATAGTATACTAAATAAAATAGTATACTTTAAAGCAGACCAAGGCAGATCAGCAGCACGGTTCAATTCCCGTACCAGCCTCACCAAACAGGAGTTTAGAATGTGGCGACTAGGGGCTTTTCACAGTAACTTCATTTGAAGCCTACTTGTGACAATAAGCGATTTTCATTTCATACATGGATACACACACTCGAAAACACACTAATGTATACACTAATGTGATGGGTGGGATTAAAGATGTTAGAATCCGCAATGCTTTTAAAATCATTAAGGAATCAACAACAATAATATCGTGGATGATTCACAATTGTTTGGAGCTCGATAATCTACTTGAAGCTTCGCAATGTACAGGCCACTCAATGTCGTAGGGCGGAATATTACCAAGAAATGGCAATCTGTCAGTCCCTGACAGTGCCAACCTGGCAGTTGAGCATGTTCATGACCCCCAGGCTCTGCACTTACCTTTGAGCCCCTGGAGGGATCCAGAGAGAATCATGTTTTACGATTTTCCGGATTTTGAGCAATCGCCGTTATTTTCATGGACTGTTGCCTTTGTGGTTCCACTTTTTAATTGAGCTCCGAGATTCTCAGAGCCTCTTTCTTAGTCATATCTGCTAAGGACTGGTTGGTACCCATCGATGCAACAACAACTGAATTCTTCCGCTATAAGTTATTAACCCTCTCTGCCTATTGTAGCCATCTGGGATGTCACTTCCAGAATACAAAATGGATGATCGCAATGACTGTAGGGAAATATGGACAATCTTAAGAAAGCAAGCAGGCACAGAGCCGGTATGCATATTGAGAAGGCAACTCCCAGACGAGACTGAATCTGTAAGGCAATTAGCATATTGATGGCCCATCTCCGGGAACAAAGGAAAGACACTCAAGTAACCGATACTATTGCAGACATCCCGGCGCCCGAACGACAAAACAAAGCAAGGCCAACGGCCACCAAAGACACGCCCAGCCATCAGGGCACCCACCCCTTTATTGGTCAAAATCAATACGAGTGATCAAGACACGGCCCAATTAATTGAGGCCAAGTTCAAGGCCCGCCCAAAAGCGCGCGAAGCCCCTTCAGGTATAAGAAGAAGCCCCCAAGAGAGAATCGCTCTCTTGGACTCGGCTCTCGAAGCGGAGAGACCCGTCCACCAGCTGCACCAGAAGCAAATAAGTCAAGATCAACGCTCGCCATCAGATGGACGACCTTAGCTGTTCTCCTGTTACACCTTCGAACCCAACAGCCTCAGATCCGAACAACGGCCATTGTTCCTCTGACTGAGTGGGCACCCGAAGTTAAGTATAGGCGTCAGCGTTAGAGATAGTTTAATTTATGGTATTTTGTGCATGAGTAGATATTACTGTGTGTGTAAATAAATATCTCTGGATGATTACCTGATCCACAGACAAATTGTCATTGGGTAAATAAGATCAAGAGTTGAGGTGGATTAATAATGCAGAGACCCAGACTATGCTCTGGGGACACAAGTTCAAATCCAGCACGGCAGCTTGTGAAATTTAAACGTTCAGTTCATAATTTAGAAATTATGAGAAATGAAAGCTTGTCTCAGTAATGATGACTGTGAAACTATAATTTATTCTCTCCCTGGTGAGTCCATCGAAGACTTCTGGCGGGCCCTAATCCCACTCGTCCGGGACTGTGACTGTCAGGCTGTTACGGCCACCGAACATTCTAATCTCCTCATGCGCGATGCGTTCGTAACAGGGATTGAGTCGGACCTCATCCGACAATGACTGCTGGAAGGGACCACGTTCGACCTAGCGGAGACAAAAACTTTAGCGCTCTCCATGACGGTCTCTTCATGTAATGTTCAGGCCTATCCCTCTCGCTGCGCGGCCCATTCCTCCTATCCCTCCTGGACCCCGCAAACGACCCCCCCAGCTGGGGCCCTGCCTAGCCTATATGCCTGCTCTGCATGCCAATCCGCTCACCCCGGGGGTTCCCGCTGCTACTTCTGCGGCCAACAGAAGCACCCCCGCCAACGCTGCCCAGCCCACGCCGCCACTTGCAAGTCGTCTATTACTCGGGTTCGACACTACTGTTAATCCTTCTATAGCTACCCAGACTGACTAACCAGTCTGCTACAATCCACGTGGTGGGAGTGATATTGAATCAACCCTGTGTCTCTACTCACTGACTGTCTCCACTGGAAAGAGGCAGATCATGTGTGTTGTGTTCTTTATATATGGGTTGGTGTAATGCCCTCCTGCGGTCGTGTCACCCTTGTGTGTATCGTGAATGCCCATTGGCCGTGTCCTATCTAACAGATCTATTGGTTGAGTGTCTGTGTGTCATGTCTCTGGTGCTCCCTCTAGTGTCTATCTAGTCTACATGTATTTACATTAACCCCTTGTGCATTTACAGTGATGCACATCACCACAATCCCCCCTTTTTTACATGTCACATATTTTCTGTACACGTAAAGAAAATTTTTTTTTTTTTTTTTTTTAAATAATTTTTATTGAAATTTTTCGATACAAACATTCCACGTAAAGAAAATTGAACAAAAAACAGGCAGATAAGTTATGGTATGTACAAGTCAGGAAAACAGTGATTAAACAATAAGTCCAAATCATTTGTGTGAGTCCAAAATCCATCAATCATCATGGTCAAATGTCTTTCTGAGTGGGTTGGTGAATTTGATGGTGGCATGTCCTTGTGAATGCCATCAATGTCCCTGTGTCACAGGAACCAAGAAGTGGTCAAATCACTTTGCTGTCTGATTTGGAGTCCTTTTTTTTTTCGATGTTTGTGATGGTGATGTTGGATGGTATCTTGTAGCTGATAAGTTGTTGACGTTGAAGAGGTACCATCAACAGTATCATTCGAGGTCATGTATGTGCCACATGTTGAAGTTGGATAATACTGTGCATACTGGTTCCGGCCAAATGCTGTGTAGGAAGGGTAATCCTGATGAGAACTGTTGAAGCTGTCGAATTGGAAACAGAATTGCTGCTCGCATAAATACCTGGTGATGGTGTGAAACTAGAACCTTGCATCTGATAGGAATATGCTGTTTGGCCAGGCTGGGGTGCAGCAAATCCTGGGCTGTAACTAAGGCATCCAGTCTGTAGTGCAGTTTGCGCTTGCGGTAGTCCTCCTTGGGTCTTGATTCCACTAGTGGGAAATCCGTAGTGCTGGCCTGTTTGAGAATATGCTGCATAGACTGCTGGCTGCTGCATTCCTGAATACTGGGTTTGTCCAGCATAAGCTGTCATTGACTGCACTGCTGGTGTGGAAAGAATATGTGGGTATGGCTTCGAAGGATATAGCTGTGGTGAATATTGGTGAATTCCTCTTGGACTGTAGCCACTACTTGTTATTACTGACCCAGTGTAATTGTCAAATGATCCATCTCCTGTCGTTTTGGCATCTGCTGTCACCCTGAGCGTGCCGTCACTGAGGTTGTGGCACTCTCTGTCTGGAGTAAAGTCCGGCTTACGTGAATCAGAGTCGGTGTTTGATTGCTCCCATCTGGAGACTGGTCTGTTTCACCTGAGTCAGTGTTGGTTTGTCGGTACTCCCCGTCCGGAGTCTTAGCAGGTTCACTGGAGTCAGCTGAGATTTCTTAAAGCTGCATGTCTGGAGTCGGAACATGCAGGAATGCATTGACTTGTGGAGAGGTTCGAGCGAATGAGGTTGGAAGTATCGTGGTGTCACCGGAGTCACCAGTGGTCTCACAGTGATCGTCGAGTCCCTCTGTACACACTAGCTGAGGTCTGTCACTTTGCACATCTTGCATGGGAAGTGGGATACTGTCGTCACTCGTCTCACATACCGTGGGTAGAGCCTCAGTAGCTTCTTGTTGTTCACTTGGGCTGGGTAAATTGTCAGAGTCTTCATCTGGTGGCGCAAACAATGTGGGTGAACTGTCATTGTCTTGCTGTTGTCCTTCATTTGGGCTTGGACTGTCATCGTCGCTTTGTCCTTCACTGGAGCATGATAGACCGTCATGGTCGTCCTGCTGTGCACTGGAGCGTGGTAGACTGTCATAGTCTTCTTGCTGTTTACTTGAGCATGGCAGACTTGCATCGTCTGCTGCTAGTTGGTCAGAGGAGGTTGCTATACCCGCATGGCCTTGTTCCTGCAAGGACTGCGCTTCGAAGTTTTGCATGTCTTCTATCGTGGAGTCGGGAACCCTTAGCGGTGGCAGCAGGCCGCTTACTGTGGGCTTGTACCGCTCTCTGTCTCTTGGTTTCAGGCCGCAGCATAATCCTGCACTCACGAGCCGTATATGCTGGGCTGAAGATCCTCAAATCCGAAGAATAAATTCGCGTCTGCGTTGGATTCAGTATGGGGGTCACCATTTCTAATGAAAAAACCTTCGTCCGAGTCATAGTCCTCTAGGACCATATCATCACTGCGTCGGAGCTGGCATTGGGCTCGCGAGGTCCAGAGAAAATATAACGGTCGTGTTGAAGTATTCAAGGTCTGAATCATCGGTTTGGGCATAGGTAACTGCTTGTTGCAGGGTTCTTTGGAGGTTTCTTTCAGGTCCTGGTTGAATTTGAGGCCTTGTGCTGTCATTCCAGGTGAAAGAAGGTTGTTTTACGGCTTTAAGAGATTTTATTTTTAACTTGGGATGTTTCCCCTTTAAATGGGCATGGTCCTGGGCCTCTGACATCATGACGCATTTGACATCAGATGTAGGAAGCGTTTGCGCATGCGTATATCGCTGTTCCTGCACTGGGGGCGTCTTCGTGATTGCGCATGGGTGGCTTCTCGCGCATGCGCAAACGGACCTTCCTGTTCTGTGCGTTTTTCGCGCAACTACGCATGTGCAGTACCTTTAGAAAGATGGCCGCCGATCAAAATTGTTCTCTGCTCCGGGATCTCGGCCTCGTGGTGAGTACTGGCGCTTCTCTTACCGTTTTCCGCTGGTTTGCCTTTTGGGGAACTTGAATTTTTAAAAGATTTCTTCTGCTCTGGCGCCGGCAATGGTGAGCAGAAGCTCTGTCTTTTCAGCATTGGCCACGTCTTGTAGGTCAGCTGCTGCCAGGAAGATTTCAAACATTTGCCGGAATGCCCGCCAGTTTTTGCGGAGATTGCCGTGGCACTGGAGCTGCTGCGGAACCGGGATCTCAAACATCTCGCCTGGGTATTGTTGCTGGTTGTCACTGTACGCTGAGGTATGGCTATATGGATTGAAACAGTTCACTCCGGGTACCATGTCTTGTTATGCTCTAAGCGTAGCATAAGCGACTTGTGGTGCACTTGACAAAGGAAGGTTCAGACGTGGAGATAACTTCAACACGTTTATTAAACTATTTACTCTTCTATTACTCTATTAACTACTGTTAATCCTTCCATAGCTACCCTGACTGACTAACCAGTCTGCTACAATCCACGTGGTGGGATTGATATTGAATCAACCCTGTGTCTCTACTCACTGACTGTCTCCACTGGAAAGAGGCAGATCATGTGTGTTGTGTTCTTTATATATGGGTTGGTGTAATGCCCTCCTGTGGTCATGTCACCTCTGTGTGTATCGTGAATGCCCATTGGTCGTGTCCTATCTAACTGATCTATTGGTTGAGTGTCTGTGTGTCATGTCTCTGGTGCTCCCTCTAGTGTCTAGCTAGTGTACATGTATTTAAATTAACCCCTTGTGTATTTACAGTGATGCGTATCACCACACCTCCCTCCCTCTTTGCCAATCTAACTTCGGATTGCAAACCCTTTGCCACCAGGAGCAGACGGTACAGCACCCAGGACAAGACCTTCATCAGGTCCGAGGTCCAGCAGCTGCTTCAGGAGGGTATCATCGAGGCCAGCAACAGCCCCTGGAGAGCCCAAGTGGTAATAGTTAAAACTGGGGAGAAACACAGAATGGTCGTGGACTACAGCCAGACCATCAATCGGTACACGCAGCTCAACGCGTACCCCCTCCCACGCATATCTGATACGGTCAATCAGATTGCGCAGTAACAGGTCTTCTCAACAATTGACCTGAAATCAGCCTACCACCAGCTCCCCATCCGTAAATCAGGACGGTAATATGGACCGTCCATACACTGCTTTCGAGGCAGACGGTCGGCTTTATCACTTCAGGAACTGTACACCAGTGAGAGCCAGCATTTTCAGGAACTGTACCCCAGTGAGAGTCAGCACCTTCAGGAACTGTACCCCAGTGAGAATCAGCGCCTTCAGGAACTATACCCCAGTGAGAGTCAGCACCTTCAGGAACTATACATCAGTGAGAGTAAGCACCTTCAGGAAATGTATATCAGTGAAAGTCAGCACCTTCACGAACTGTACCCCAGTGAGAGTCAGCACTTCACAAACAGTACCCCAGTGAGAGTCAGCACCTTCAGGAATTTTACCCCAGTGAGAGTCAGCACCTTCAGGAACTGTACCCCAGTGAGAGTCAGCACCTTCAGGAACTGTACCCCAGTGAGAGTCAGCACCTTCAGGAACTGTACCCCAGTGAGAGTCAGCACATGCAGAAAGTGGATCTCAGAAAAGTTGACCATCTGTAGGAACAGAAGCTGATAAAGAAAACCTGGACTTGTAGCTCATGTGAAGAATAATCACTGGTATACGGAATGTTGTCATGTGTGGAGCTGAACTCAGAATTTGTCAGGAGTTTGAGGAGATGCTTTTGTGTTTGTGTGCACATGTGTATGCATTTTTTAAAAATATTTTTTCGAGTACCCAATTATTTTTTTTCTAATTATGGGGCAATTTAACGTGGCCAATCCACCTAACCTGCACATCTTTGGGTTGTGGTGGTGAAACCCACGCAGACACGGGGTGTATGTGCAAAATCCACACGGGCAGTGACCCAGGGCCAGGATTCGAACCCGGGTCCTGAGCACCATGACTAACCACTACACCACGTGCCGCCATGTATGCATTTTTATGTGTATGTACATAGTTCTATGTGTGTTTGAACGTGTATATCTGGGTGTGCATGCGTGTGTATGCATATGTGTGAAATGATGGTGTGTGCTGTGGAATTGGCAATGAAATTTTAGGATAACAAATTCAAATGACAGGTCTTGACTGGGTCTGCCTGTTTCCAGTTGATGTAAATGACAATTTTAAATAGTGAAGATGATGCAAATAAAGACCATTTTGTTTCTTACTGACTAACAGTCTACTTTATTTCATCAAATGACCACGTTGTTTTTCATCTCCCCTGCTGTCCTGACAACCTTAGACGAGCGCTTTCAGTATCAGTAATTAACAAACATTCCCACTCCCATCATTGCAGGCTCCAACCAGTGAGAGCAGCAGAGAGGCTAGCTCACTCTGCTTTATTTCACTTCAACCTTATCCTTAAATGAGCTAATGGTCAAACAGCAACAAAACCTAGAGATCAGTGACACTCGGTGACCAAATAATCAGTGAAACGACCCAACAGGAATCCTATCCTGTAGAACAGGAATATTCCATTGGAGAGCCACTTGGGTGGGTGACTCAGCCACATCTCCGCCACCTCATTGCAAGCTGGAGCCTGGAATGGTCTGGCACAGATCCTGGTCATAATCCACAAATGTCTGGTTGAATTTGTCGATGTGCTTCCTGAAGCACAGGGCAGCTGCGACATCACATTCACACATCTTGTTACTGCACGGGAACCACGATAACCAGGGCCCACCTGCAAA
This sequence comes from Scyliorhinus canicula, assembly GCF_902713615.1. Classification (NCBI taxonomy): domain Eukaryota; kingdom Metazoa; phylum Chordata; class Chondrichthyes; order Carcharhiniformes; family Scyliorhinidae; genus Scyliorhinus; species Scyliorhinus canicula. The sequence goes on from NC_052172.1 coordinate 11,617,102, forward strand.
AGAGGAGACTGTAAATATATATATATATATATAATGTACACCTGGTATACACTATTGCTGTGGGTGTTCATCAAGCAAGTGGAGATCCAAAATATTTGGGGGAATGACCCCTAGAGTACTAAAGTTGTGGACTTTCCCTAATTTTGTGTTGGCCTCTTAATGTTCTGCGGCCCCTAATGCAATAAGAGTTTCTGTATACTGTAAGCTGGGGTCCATCATGCTGTGGGCTGCCTCATGTTAGGCATGTGTTGTCCCAGCTGTGTGTTTTTAATATTATGTTGGGGGTTTGCTCATTCTGGAGGTTTCTGCTGAATCTTCCTCATGTTGTTGCAGCCATCGGCAGTGTGATGCAACAAACTATTTTAGGGCACAATCCGATAAAGGTTGCAGGAGTTATTTTTATTCTTTTATGGGCATCGCTGGCTGGGCCAGAGTCTGTTGCCCCTCCATGAGCTCAGTGGGCTCGCTCCCGCTCGGCCATTTCAGAGGGGCAGTCACGAGTCAACCCCATTACTGTGGGTCTGGAGTCACATGTGGGCCAGATCGGGTAAGGACAACAGATTCCCTTCCCCAAAGGTTGGAGCAGTACCTCCCGAGGGTGACTGGGCAGGATCGGACAGTTTTCGTAAAGTCGTTGAATGTGCGCATCTTTTGAATGTGGTGCTTCCGCCGGCAGAAGGAAGTTGGAGGTGGTGGCGGCACTGGATGCGGAGAAGGAGTTTGAGCGTATGGAGTGGAGCTATTTGTTTGCGATGTTGGAGAGGTTTGAGATTGCACGTAAGTTTGTGGCAAGGGTGAAACTGTTGTATGAGGATCCAATGGTGTATGTGTGTACAAATTAGATGAAGACCATAAGACATAGGAGCAGAATTAGGCCACTTGGCCCATCACCCCTGATCCCCAGATGAATTCAGGGTACTTTCCACTGCATAGGGGAATGAGGCAAGTGTGCCACATATCCCCCCTTCTGTTTGCACTGGCAATAGAGTCCTTGGCCATAACGCTGAGGTGCTCAGATAAATGGTGGGGGATAATGAAGGGGGCGGGGGTGGGGGGGCGGGGGGGTGGGTGGAGGATAGGGTGTCCCTGAATGCTGATGATCTGTGGCTCTATATCTCCAACCCAGGCTCTTCAGTGAGTGTTTTATTGTATCACCTCCGGGTGGGGGAGTTGCCATTTCGGGTTCTTTAGCTTTCTGGGTTGCAGGTAGCTCAGGATTGGGCTCGTCTCCATAATTTGAACTTTACGAGCCTGGTGGGCAGGGTCAAGGCGAATCTATTGAGGTGCGATAGCTTTCCCCAGTCATTGGCAGGCTGGGTGTAAGTGGTTAAGATGAACATCTTGCCGTGGTTTTTATTTTTATTTTGGTCTTTTTACCAAAATCGTGTTTTATGGGGGTGGTTAGGTTGGTTTCGACGTTTATGTGCGCAGGTAAGGTGGCAAGGATTAGGAGGATGATGTTTAAGAGAGGGCGACAGTCTGGCCCTTCTGAACCTGTTATACTATGATTGGGCGGTGAACGTTGAGAAGGTGTGGGGCTGGAACAGGGAGACAGAGGCTTTGTGGGTGAGGATGGAGGCAGGTTCTTGTAATGGAGACGGGGTTGCAGACGCTGGCAATGGCGCCACTGCTGTTTACCCCAGGGAAGTTCTCAGGGAGTCCTATGGTGGTGGCCATGCTGAAAATATTGAGGCAATTTCGGCAGCATTTTAGGGTGGGGACAGGGTCAAAGTTGATGATTATCCGAGGGAACCATGGGTTTGAGCCAGCGAGGATGGATGGAAGGTTTTGGAGATGGGAGGAGCGACAAGTGATGGAAATGTAGGACTTGTTTTTAGAAGGGTGGTTCTCAAGTTTGGAGGAACTGGGGGAGAAGTTTGGGGTCCCGCGATGGGAGGTTTTCAGGTGCATGTAGGTGCAGGATTTCGTGAGAAAGGTTTTTCCGACTGCACAGCCCTCCTTGTTGCTGGAGGGGTGTTGTCGGTGAGGGGGGTTGGTCATCTCAGCGATCTATGGGAGGAATTTGGAGGAGGCGTCACTGGAGGGGTGAAGGCTAAGTGGGAGGAGTAGCTGGGGTACCGCTGGAGAAGGGGCTGTGATGTGAGATGCTGCGGAGGGTGAATGCCTCGATCCTTGTGTGCGAGGCTGGGGTTGATACAGCTAAAGGTAGTACACAGCAGCTGACAAAGTCAAGGATGAGCCAGTTGTTTGAGAGAGTGGAGGATATTTGTCAGGGATGTGGGAGGGGCCTAGTTAATCACACACACATGTTCTGGTTCTGCCCGAAGTTGGAGAAATTTGTTCTTCAGCACCATGTTGGCAATCAAGCACGTGGATATAGAGTCCAGTCCCCTGGGGGCCATATTTAGGGTATCAGATTTGCCAGTGTTGGAGACAAGAGCTGGGCCAATGTTTTAGCCTTCACTTCGTTGATCTGTTGGGGTGGAGGTCAGTTTCTCCACCATGTGCCTCAGCGTGGCTGGGGGATTTAATGGCGTTCTTGTACTTGGAAAAGGAGAAGTTTGCCCTGAAGGGAGCAAGTGAGCGATTCCATAAGAGATGGAATTTGTTTATACTACATTTCAGGGAGCTGGTTCCTGTCAACTGCTAGCGGGGAGGGGACGGGGTGAGGTGGGGAGGGCAGGTTTGGGGTTTTGTTGGATTTACTTTGTATTGTTATGTGTTTTGGATGTTAAAGTGTTAAAAATTTGATTAAAACTACTTCCAAAAAAAGGTTTCCCAGGCTAGATAGGGCAGTCCAGCCACGAAGCCCCTCTCCCAGGGGAGAGGCCCGAGGTCAATCCCTTTCCCCTAGCCTGAGCCCCGCCAACTCCCAGGACCCTTGGGAATCCCTCCTTCTGAAGCCTGGCAGCAACAAAGAGGCACATGACCCCCACACCCAGTCCACACTTGTCAGGATCTGCACCAAAGTCCACCCAGTGCAGTTCCCCGCACATGTTGGGGTCAGGGACATTGCGGGAGAGCTTTGAATCATGCTTCAAACTCGCTAATTACACGTAAAAAGGGGGTTTTGCACAATAATAATGTTCCCGCCCACTCTAGGCGGGAAGCCCATTATTGATGAAATCCATAGAATCCATACAGTACATAAGGAGGCCACTCGGGCCTTTGAGTCCACATCAACTCTCCAAAGGAGCAGCCCACCTAGGCCCACTCAACTGCCCCTTCCTTGTAACCCCACCTAACCCGCACATCTTTAGACACGAAGGGGCAATTTACCATGGTCAATCCACTTAACCTGCACATATGTGGACACAAAGGGGCAATTTAGAATGGTCAATCCACCTAACCTGCACATATTTGGACATAAAGGGGCAATTTAGCATGGCCTGTCCACCTAACCTGTACATATTTGGACTCGAAGGAGCAATTTAGCGTGGCCAATCCACCTAACCTGCGCACATTTGGACTCGAAGGGGCAATTTAGTATGGCCAATCCACCTAACCTGCACATCTTTGGAGTGCGGGACCAGGGATTTGCTGTCGTGAGTCCTGATTTTGGACCAACGTGTTACAGCCAATCGCGGATCTCAATTTTAGTGGGCAGACCTGGAGAATCCCGGCCATGGTAAAGCCTCTTTTGCACAGCGTGTGTTTAGGATTCGGAATGCAAGGCTTGGAAGCATCATGGATTCGACTGTGGCCTTCAAAAGGACATTGGATAATTATCTGATAATAACATTTTGGCAAGAAATGTGAAAAGGATGGGGATTTTGGGACGAGGTGAGTTGCTGTTGCAGAGTGCCAGCACCAACAAGACAGGACGAAAGGACCCCTTTCATGCTGGCCGTGCTTTGATTCTATGAAAACCTGTGGTCAGTATATACTGGACAGTGGCAATGCCCACTGACCTGTTGAGGGAAGGGAGGGGACAGGGAGTCAGTGCAACTTCCTAAGATCAAACAATGTTTGATTTGGTATCTTACTTACTGCACATAGGGACTTCATCATAGCAGCGTGAAATATAGAGTGTGGTCCAAATGGAGCAGCCCATGCTAATGGCTTCACCATAACATTGATCATGCAAATAACAGCACCTAGGGGGGTTGACAAACAGGATACATTATTCCACGGATGTAGGTCTTTCTATAGATACTTGTCAGTACCTAATCAACATAGCCTCAGATAGGTTACTAACTCTGTAGAAATGCCCTAGAGTTCCTAAGTGTTAAAATTTAATCCCCTTTGTACCCACTGCAAATGTGCCATGGGAAAAGTGATTGATGGGGAAGTTTGATGATTTTTTTCCGCCTTTATTTGGACCCTTTCATTTCTTGAAGATGGCCTTTAATTTAATGTTTATTATTATCACGAATATGCTTACGTTAACACTGCAATGAAGTTAGTGTAAAAATCCCCTCGTCGCCACTCTCCGGCGCCTGTTCGCCTGAAGGAGAATTCAGAATGTCCAAATGGCCCCCACCCAGACTACCTGTCACACGTGAGTTGCTCTTGCCAACATGATGATCCTTCCCTCTCACTGACCACATATCCATTCCCCCACAAGATCTCCATCTGATGGTGCGAGCCCCCTGCTGTCCAAGAGAACACTCCGGAGGAAAGCTCCATATCTGCCACCATCGATGCATCATGACAATCATTCCCACCCTCCAATAGCATGGAGACACACACCTCGGTGGGCAAAAGAGTGGACAGTCTTCTGGGGCACAACTTGATGAGCACCATACAGTACAGATGCACATTAGGTTGATCCAGGGACATCCGGGGGGACTGTATTTGGAGGTTTGCTGCATCCCAGGACCCAGCTGAGTCCCTGCTGGGCCTCTGGACTAGGCTAACCCAGAGCTAATGCAGTCGATAGGGTGAGGCCATGAGATTCAGAGGGGGATGTTAGTGATATTCCAGCAGGTCCATACTCGATTGAAGGAATCCCAAAGACTACGAGCACAGGAGATTGCACTGGCAATGCATGGCACCGAGAAACACTGCTAGGGTGGCAGTGGAGAGTCTGGAGCACGCGCCAGTACCATAAGTGGTTATCCAAAGCATTGCTCACTTTGAGCACCTCGACCGCATTTCCGAATCGCTGAGGGGCATGTTCTTGACGCAGGTGGGCTTTGCCGAGGTGCAACAGAACATGTCCCAGTCACTGGGGGCACTGCGTAGCATGTCTCAGTCTCGGGGGCATTGCTGAGGCTCTCCAGAGAACATCCCAGTCGCTGGACTCTATCGCAGACACAGGGGAGCATTGGCGATTCACTGCAGAGCATGGCTTGCTCACAGGGGCATCGCTAAGGGCATCAACACCATGGTGCAGACATTGGGGTCTAGCCAGGACGAGCTCAGTCCAGCTGCCCCTCCATCCCGAGGGGACCCCAGGGCTCTACGGGCACCAATTGGGAGGAGGGAGCGCTGGAGGCCAACTCGGAGCCTCCCTGCGGGGTGACAATGGCGACACCAACTCTCCCAAATCCACAGCCCCAACAACAGCATGTCGTGGGGTCAGTATGGCAACAGGGTGGCACAGTGAGGCATGTGCTGGTTTAGAACAGTGGGCTAAACAGCTGGCTTGTAATGCAGAATAATGCTTCAATTCCGGAACCAGCCTCTCCGAACAGGTGCCTGGTGACTAGGGGCTTTTCACAGTAACTTCATTGAAGCCTACTTGTGACAATAAGCGATTATTATTATTATTACAATGATGGATGAAGCCACGAAGCAAGCGGGGATGAGGGCCCCCCTGGTCTTCCCGGCATGCCGGACCCTTGCCGCTGTCACCTAACATCCATCCTCCAGCTGGTTCCACAGGTCCTGTCTGAGCTTATCCTTCAGCCCCTCCTGGCACCTCCTCATCCTCCTCCTCCTCGGTGTGTGCCATGTTGTGGAGGGCACAGCAGACCACCACAAAGCGGGCGACCCTCCAGGGGTGTACTGCAGTGCATCACCAGAGTGGATGAGGCATCGGAACCGCATTTTAAGCAGTCTGATGCACTGCTCAATGACAGCCCAGATGGCCACATGGTTCTTGTTAGATCAGATCTCCGCCTCAGTCACCAGCCTCCGTACTGGCTTCATTAGCCAGGTCCTAAGCAAGAGCCATTCAGTCACCTTGGGGTGACACAGGTACCACACCTTCTGCTTGTTGAGGAGGAGCCTCCTGTGGCACACGCTGTCTGTCATCTGTTTAAAGAACCAACAACACCTGTACACCTTGGACCATCGTTGGCCTCCCCCTCTGGCTCCCTCCCTGGCCTGATGGACGGCTGGGTCCTCAGAGTGTGCGGCAGGGCCCTGCTCATGGGCCGCCGCCTCTAGCCTCTTTTGATGCTGCTACCGTCGCCTTCTCGGTCATCTGGCCAGCTGGCCTTCCAATGCCACCACGAGGACTGCTTCCAAGATACCACCCATAGTGTAATATCTGAAAGGAATTGGAAAGGGTGAGAGACAGACAATCAGCTATGGCTTCCAGCCCGGTACTTTCGGATGAACCAAGCCTCCCCCACTCTCACATTCTCACATTCTCTGCCATTCATCAGGGTGTCATCCAACACACGCACCCCAGGCCGTAGCAGTGGCCCCTGGGAACCAGACCCCAGACTTTGTACCCCTGACCCCACATTGTCTGGTTAGGGCGCTGGTTCCCGCCCCCCCCCCCCCCCCCCCCCCCCCCCCCCCAGTCCACACATCCACCCTCCGATTGTGGAGATGTCCCTCATGGTGAGGCTCAGTTCTTCAGTGTTCGAAATTTGCCCGCTGCCTCTGTAGTGTCGATGCCTCCGGATGACAGGACACGTGTCCAGGCCTCACTGTCTGGTTGGGATGCTAGGCAGTCACAAGTTCTTGCTTCATGGCACATCAACCCACAGGAATCCATTTAGGAGCTGTTAAGTGTTCAGATTATGAAAACTGCCAATTCCCCATCAGCAATAGCCTTAATTTGTGTGGCCAGCGGCCACCATGGTCAGCGGGGGTTAAAGTGACCATCACCATATTACCATGGACGGGGCTCTGTCCTGGGGCAGTTCGCTGGGATGGACAGGCAGCAGCTGGAGCCGCTCCCATTATGAGTCTAAACGATCCGGGGCAGGCATGGCAGACCCGTAGACGCTGAGCCCCATCGCCCCCCAGCCCAGGGGCGATTTCCCCCAACGATGGCGACCCATAAACCTCCCCCTCCCCCGAGCACTGGGGCAGTGGCCCCTGTGGCCCCCGGCTGACTGCCTTCCTGATTTCCAAGATGGCTACACATCTCGTTGGATCCCCACAGCAGCCATTACACTAGCTTCACGTTTTAAATAGGTGTACTAAACAGTTTAAAATCAGCGAGGAGGGAGCTGGGAAATTCAACGTTCAAGATCAATGAGGAGGGAGCTGGGAAATTCAATGTTTAAAATCCGTGAGGAGGGAGCTGGGAAATTCAGGGCGAAATTCTCCGCCCCCCACGACGGGTGGGAGAATAGCGGGAGGGCCTTCCCGACATTTTTGCCGCCCTCCCGCTATTCTCCCCCCCCCCCGCCGAAGTCCCGACCCGAATCGCTGCCGCCGTTTTTTACGGCCGGCAGCGGTTCTCAGCTGTTAGATGGGCCGAAGTCCCAGCCCTTTCCGCCGTTTTTACGAACGGCAAACACACCTGGTCTTGCCGTTCGTAAAACCGGCGTCACAAACTCGCTATTAATAACCATGGCACCGATTGGCACGGCCGTACCACGGCCGTGCCAAGGGTGCCATGGGCCCGCGATCGGTGGGCACCGATCGCGGGCAGCGGGCCCGATGCCCGCGCACTACTTGTCCTTCCGCCGCCCCGCAGTATCCATTCGCGGGGCGGCTGAGGGGCAACCCGGCCCGCGCATGCGCGGGTTTCGCGCAAAAACGCGATGACGTCACCCGCGCATTCGCGGGTTGGAGTCTTCCAAACTGCGCATGTGCGGCTGACGTCATATGACGCGTCAGCCGGCGCTAACTCCGGCAAGCGGGCTTAACGATTTTCGTTAAGCCCGTCTTGCCGGAGCCTACGGCGTCGGGCTGCTAGCCCCGACCGGGGACCAGAATCGGTCCCCCGTCGGGAAGGGGCGCGCTGCCGTAAAACCCGTCCGGGTTTTACGGCAGCTTTACGATTTCTCCCGTTTTGGGAGAATCTCGCCCTCAATGTTTAAAATCCGTGAGGAGGGAGCTGGGACACTCAATGTTTAAAATCACCTGTGACATCCGAAAGTCGGCCATGCCCAACCAGGCCCAGACCTTCCAGAGGACGTCCGCCAAGGGCATCATAGGCCAGAGGACAAGAAAATCAGAATCCGCCTCCATTCCTGATGTGCAATCTGATGAACACCGCGATGGAGCGGGAGGCCACGGAAGCGCAGGAAGACGCACGACACATCAGCTGACACGGGTGTCACTGCACATAGTTAGTCCGGGGGAAACACATTTCCACCACCAGTCCGAGCAACTCCTCACAGTCTGCCCTCGGGTGTGATGGTTGGGCTGGGACTGGATCTGTGACGGCGGCTGGAGGGGCGGGGGTTAATGAATGTTGGACCTATGGATGTCCCACAGACCTTCCACCCTCACCCAGAGGTGACAGGTCATGGGAGCCACAGTGTGAGACACCCTGGTGTGACAACATCACCAGTCTATGACCCCAAACCTTTCTCCATCTCCCACCGCCTCCGCCTTGCCCAAAATAATGTGGTCTGTGAGGAATCAGTCCCCATCACACAACCAAGGATCACCAGGGCTGACAATGGTCTGTTACCCAAAATACAGGAGTCAGGATTTCTCAGGCAATCAGCAGCATCCAAAGCTCATCCCACAGCAAGTCATCATGATCCCTCATCCCACAATCTAGACCCGCTGACACTGCCAACCCAGGCCCATCACCCTCATGTGCTTCTGTGGTGAATGAGGAGGGGGAGGAGGAGCTCTGGTTGTAGCTGGGGAGGGAGTGTCATGTGAGAGTACCTTTAAGAAATGGGTGTTTTTATAGAATAGCTGTAGTCGGTGTACCTTTAAGAAATGGGTGTTTATTACTGCAGTGATGTCAGAGTGTGGGTAGAGCTGGGCTGTCTGTCAGCTTTTACTTTTGCTTTGGATTTGCAGCTACAGGGTGTGTTTCATTTTGTTTTGAGAGCTGGATAGCTGCAGGCAAAGTAAGGATCTCTCCCTGCAGGCTACAGACTGACTTCAGGGGTGGAGCATCACAGTGGGATGGAGCATCGCGAGGGGTGAGCATCACGGAGGGGCGGAGCATCGCGGAGGGGGTGTAGCATCGTGGAGGGGTGGAACATGGCCGAGTGGTGGAACATGGCGGAGGGGTGGAACATTGCGGAGGGATGGAGCATCGCGGAGGGGTGGAGCATCGCGGAGTGGTGGAACATGGCGGAGGGGTGGAACATTGCGGAGGAGTGAGACATCGCGGAGAGGGTGCAGCATCGTGGAGGGGCAGGACATTGCGGAGGGGTGGAGCATCGCGGAGGGGTGGCGTATCGCGGAACATCACGGAGGGGGTGGAACATCGCGGAGGGGTGGAGCATCGCGGAGGGGTGGCGCGTCGCGGAGGGGTGGAACATCGCGGAGGGGTGGCGTATCGCGGAACATCACGGAGGGGGTGGAACATCATGGGGGGGTGGAACATCGTAGAGGGGTGGAACATCGTAGAGGGGTGGAACATCGCGGAGGGGTGGAACATCGCGGAGGGGTGGCGTATCGCGGAACATCACGGAGGGGGTGGAACATCATGGGGGGTGGAACATCGTAGAGGGGTGGAACATCGCGGAGGGGTGGAGCATTGCAGAGAGGTGGAACATCACGGAGAGATGGAGCATCGCGGGGGGTGGAGCATCGCGGGGGTTGGAGCATCACGGAACATCGCAGGGGCGGAGCATCGCAGAGGGGTGGAACATCGCGGAGGGGTGGAACATCGTAGAGGGGTGGAACATCACGGAGAGGTGGAGCGTCGCGGGGGGGTGGAGTATCGCGGGGGTTAGAGCATCACGGGACATCGCAGGGGGGCGAAGCATCGCAGAGGGGTGGAACATCGCGGAGGGGTGGAACATCGCGGATGGGTGGAGCGTCGTGGGGGTGGAGCATCGCGGAACATCGCGGGGGCGGAGCATCACAGAGAGATTGAGCATCGTGGGGGGTGGAACATCGCGGAGGGGTGGAGCATCGTGGGGGGTGGAGCATCGCGGAGGGGTGGAGCGTCGCGGGGGGTGGAGCATCTCAGAGGGGTGGAGCATCGCGGAGGGGTGGAACATCGTGGAGGGGTTGAGCATCGTGGAGGGGTGGAGCATCTCGGAGGGGTGGAGCATCACGGAGGGGTGGAGCATCGCGGAGGGTTGGAGCATCGCGGAGGGTTGGAGCATCGCGGAGGGGTGGAGCATCACGGAGGGTTGGAGCATCACGGGGTGGAACATCGCGGAGGGTTTGAGCATCATGGAGGGGTGGAACATCGCGGAGGGGTGGAACATCGCGGAACATCGTGGAGGGTTTGAGCATCTTGGAGGGGTGGAGCATCATGGAGGGGTGGAGCATCGCGGAGGGGTGGAACATCGTGGAGGGTTTGAGCATCTTGGAGGGGTGGAACATCACGGAGGGGTGGAGCATCGCAGAGGGTGGAGCATCGCGGAGGGGTCCATGCAAATCATTATTACTCGTGGTGCCGCTGGCGCAGGGTGTGTTCCTTACTGCCACCACTAGCTGGGGACAGGAGAACCACAATGGTGCCAATCCCGTTTTAAGCCTGATGCTCGATTCTCCGCCCGATCTCCAATGTCGCTGCCAGCATCGAGCAGCAGAGAATCCACCCCAAAGAGGCCAAAACTAAACACAATTCTCTAGTTGTCATTTCATCAAGGCCTTGGTCAGCTTCAGTAAGAGATCTTTGCTCCTGTACTCAAGTCCTCTCACAATGAAGGGCAGCTTACCAATTTGGTTTCCTAACTTCTTGCTGCACCTCCATGCTTGCTTTCAGTGTTTGGTGAACAAGGACACTCAGTCCTTTTGTACATCAATATTTCCCAATCTATCCTCAATTTCAATTACACTGCCCACCATTCTGTGTGGGTGAATGGCTAGAGTTTGTCATATGGGTCATGAGCGGCCATGGAGTTTGGCTGAGGGGGGGGGGGGGGGGGCATGTTAGGGGCATGAGGTGGTCTGGCTGGTACATGGGGAGTGTGTGGAGTGGTTCAGAGTTTTGAGGGGTGAGGGCTAAGGGCCTTTTAGTTTTGAGTATAACTGGGATGAAATCCCACAGCACCGAGATGGGCCTTTGAAACAGCCCGTCCCCACACACTGCAGCCTCCGTGGCTGCCTCCGAACCTTCTCGCCAACTTGGCCAGCCCGACTACAGCCCGTACCCTTGCTCCCAGAACAAAAATCTCGTCCTCGATGGCACTTTCTCCTGGGGCCGGCCAGCAGGCCGAGGCAGGCATTTCCCCAACTCCCGCTCCCCTTCTCAAGGATGAAAATCCCAGCCCAGAGTGTTTTTCACACCTTGGCTCATTTTACCTGTCAATTGCATCAACTGGCTGGTTGCCATTTCCTCCAATCCCACAAAAGCAGCCATAGTTGTAGTAACTCAAACTATTTGCACCTGGGTTGGCACAGTTGATGACGGATGGAAAGTCGACCATCTTTCTGCCCCGAATCTCAAAGCTCTGAACAGGGATCAACATTGCTGTGAAATAATAAGAAAGATATCAGTGTCTGATCAAACCCCATGCCGCTGGATCAGTAATCGAAGCTTCTGGAGTACTAAACCTGTAACATAACCAACACCAACCACAAACTATCATAGCCGCTAAATGAAGCGTGGGTAACACAGTTTTAGCACTGCTGCTTCACAGCGCCAAGGACTCGGGTTCTTGGGTGACTGTGAGGAGTTTGCACTTTCTCCCCGTGTCTACAAGGGTTTCCTCTGATGCTCCAGTTTCCTCCCACAATACAAAGGTTAGGTGGGTTGGCCATTTAAATTGCCCAATAGTGTCCAAAGGTAAGCTGGGTGTTGGAACCAACAATTCTACGGACACGTGCTTGTAGGATTAGAATAGCGATTTTAATATACTCACAACAGAGCCAGCCTATTAGCCATTGAACTTTTGGTGAACTGGCCGGCTGACCATGTGGCACTGATCTTTTATACAGCAGCTTCCGGGCAGAGCCAAGGGAGAAGCCCCATACAACTCGAGCATTCCCAGAGCTACTCCCCCTGGAGGACAGGTAGTGCAACTGCACTTACAATACAGACACATCTATATATAGATTATAATCCGGTGTGAATCACATTTACCACAGTGGGGTTACAGGTAAAACTCCCTCTACACTGTCCCCATCAAACACTCCCAGGACAGGTACAGCACGGGGTTAGATACAGAGTAAAGCTCCCTCTACACTGTCTCCGTCAAACACTCCCAGGACAGGTACAGCACGGGGTTAGATACAGAGTAAAGCTCCCTCTGCACTATCCCCATCAAGCATTTCTAGGACCGGTAGAGCACGGGGTTAGATACAGAGTAAAGGTTATTTTACACTGTGCCCATCAAACACTCCCAGGACAGGCATTTCCACTACTTTTTACCTTCTCTGTAAATGGAAATTCATCAGCATTTCAAATGATGCACAGCTTTGGCTGTGAGCTCACTAATTGTTATTGCCGCTCCCCCTCATCCTCCCCTGGTCTCCAGGTGATCACTTACCTGTGAACAGTATGAGGAGAGCAATGAGGTTCGGGGGTTCCATGGGTTCCTGTTTCCTTTGCGAGCTCGATGTTTGCAGAATCCGTGTCTCTCCCTCTCTTATCATGTCCTCAGGGCCGCTCCATCCCAGGATAGCTCTGCAAAGCAATACTGTATAGGGTGAGTGTCACCTTGGGGCGCTCATTCTAACATCCTGACATTCTCCAGAGTGTCAGAGGTTTGAAAAGACTGATGCTGTGGGTGGGGCAGGTGTGTCCAGCCTTTTTTACTGAGCTAATTATAAGAAACATCAACTGGTGAGTGTCATCCAGAAGGATGAAACCCACGCACACACGGGGAGGACGTGCAAACTCCACACAGTCAACCAAGGCCGGAATTGAACCCAGGTCCCTAGCGCTGTGAGGTAGCAGTGCTAACCACTGTGCCACCGTGCCGTCCTTTGTTGCCTTTGTCTGATCCCATTATGTATTTCTAGCTACCCTGCCGTAGCCTCTTTAATAATGGATCCTAGCAATTTCCCTGCAACAGATGTTAGGCTATAGGTTCCCGATTTCTTCTTGTCTCCTTCCTTGAATAAAAGTGTTACATTTGCTATTTTCCAATCTTCTGGGACCCTTGCAACATCTAAAGAATTTTGGAAGATTATAACCAATGCCTCTCCTATCCTTCAGTCCTGGGGACTTGTCAGCCTTCAGGTCTGTATTGGGCCGTTATTTGTAGAAACATTTGATACAGGTTTTTATATTTCTAGCTAGTTTTCTCTCATGCTCTATCTTTTCCCTTTTTATTTTCTTTTTAGTAATTCTTTCTTAAAATCTGTCCAATCTTCAGTCTGACCACTAATATTTGCTGATGTGTACGATGTTTATTTTGAATTTGATACTACCCTCAACTTCATTATTTAACCACAGACGATTTGTCTTTCGAACCAGTGAACCACAGAATCCCTACAGTGCAGAAAGAGGCCATTTGGCCCATCGAGTCTGCACCAATCCTCTCTAAGAGCACCCTTCCTAGGCCCACACCCATGCCCATCCCTATAATCCCCCCTAACCTACACATCTCTGGACACTAAGGGGCAATTTGTAACATGGACAATCCACCTAATCTACACACCTTTGGACTGGGGGGAAGCCAGGGCACCTGGAGGAAACCCACACAGATAAGGGGAGTAAGTGCAAACTCCACAGCCAGTCACCCAACCCAAGTGTCTGGTGCTGTGAGGCAGCAGTGCTAACCACTGTGCCACTGTACTGCCTGTAGTCATCTAATAAGCCCACCTGCAAAGGACTATGGGAATTATGGTCAACCTAGGACAGATACACAGCCTATGTGTGTCTAAAACACAAGTAACCAGACCTGATCGAAACCCCCGCTCATTTGCATTTTAATGCCCCATTTTCCCAGGACAATACAACTCCAATCAAGCAACCGGTACAGCCACAGACTGATCAGCGCCACTCCCCTTACTCAGAAAGCACAACTGCCAAGGTCAATGACCGCTAAGGACCTGCCTAGCTACCAAGGCACCTGCCCCTTTATTGGTCGAAATCGGAGTGATCAGAGCCCTGTTGAACTATTGGGTCCAAGGTTAAGGACCTCCCCAAAGAGCGCGAAATCCCAGAGGGATAAAAGAGAGGAGAGCCATGTGTTCTGTCTCTTTTGGATCTGGCCTGTGCCAACCTAATTGTAGCAGGAACAGCCAGCCAAGTTCAAGACCAACGATCGCTACCTGACGGATGAGCCCAGCAGAGACAGAGCCACTTTCTTCAAACCAACCAAGTGAAATCCAGATAAAGGCCTTATCCATTTGCACAGTGCCGGTCGCCCTGAAGTTGAGTATAGGTTATTGTAGCTGATAGGTGTAGGTTAACTCATAGTAGATATTGTGTTTGCATGTTGAGAAAACTCTTGTGTATGTAAATAAACCATCTTTTGAACTACCTAACTGGTTGTGTGGTCATTTGATCGATATAAGGGAAGGTTTGTGGTTCACTAAGATAAACAGAAATACCCACAGTATTGGCGACGCTGTTGGGACCGAAACAGAGCAACATGCCCTTCTCAAAGAGTCCTTCTTATGGAGCTAATTCTCTGCTGAGAGTTCTTAAATCTTCACATCTTCAAATGTATGACCTCTAACACCTAGAGGGACAAGGGCGCAGAGGAACATCACCTCCTGCAAGTTCCCCTCCAATGCATTCGCCATCCTGACTTGGAGATACATCGGCTTCATTCTCGCTCGGTCAACATCCTGGACCACCCTCCCTAACTGCACTGTGGGTGTACCTACACCACATGGACTGCAGCAGTTCAAGAAGGCAGCTTTTAATAAGGACATGGGGAGGTCACACTGAGTAAAATAAAGTTAGATTTATTTACAATAACAGTATATACCCTTCCCGGTGGATTCCTGCCGGCTTCCTTTCCTGCTTGGTGCCTTACTGGCCGACCTTTTATACAATAGTTAATGGAGTTCCCCCGCCCCGCAGCGGAGAAGCTCGTACTCCGCGAGAACCACGGGACGATAACCATTCCCATTCCGTAGGTCGGGCAGGGGATATTACACAGCTCACCATCCTTCTCAAGGGGCAATTAGGGATGGGCAATGAATGCCGGCCCTGACAGAGAAGCCCAAATCCCATTAGGGAGCAAAAGAAGAAAGAGACGTGGACTGGTCTGGCTGCTGGAATGAGGTGGGAGACAGATTGGGCAGCTTTCCCTGCTGAAGCTGTCCCAGGCTGAGGAGCAGCGTCAGTACCGGGAACGGGCGCAGGGGTCGCTGGCGGTGGAGGGAAGCAGAGAGCCGGGGGAGCGGGTTCCGGTGGCACCGAAACAGGGTCACACTCGGTACCGGTCCTGACTCAACCCGCCAGGCTGGATGATCCGGGAGAGATTAACAGGCACGGAGCCGGTAAAAAAAAAATAACGGAGCGGGGACCGGGATGTGATGAGGGGTTGGGTGATGGGAGGCGGGGGGTGATGGGGAGGCGGGGGGGGGTGATGGGGAGGCGGGGGGGGGGTGATGGGGAGGCGGGGGGGGGGGGGTGATGGGGAGGCGG